>NW_027110423.1:40212-42416 GCF_000696795.3 Halyomorpha halys
TACTTGATGAACATATAATTTTACACCCCACTCTAATGCCACCATTATGATATTTAAACTATGCTAATATCAGGGACATGTCAACCGTATGCGTAGGGGGCGTGGATCCCAGAACACTTGGTTCTGAACATTGTGGGTCCTATTCCCACCTGGGGCAGTTAATATTTATTTCTCGGTGGTCCCAAGAAATGAATCTTGACACCCCTACCTTGGTTAGTACGTGGCGGTAAGTTCAAAGTAGCTGGCAGGGGTTGGCAAAAAGGACCGCTAGGCCCACTTGGAGGATTAGTTCCCTCACCAGTTACCTATACCAATATGCTAACATCACTAGAAAGGTTCAAGGCTTGAATATGTTTATCTACTTTAAAAAGAATAAGTGAATTTTACTTCATGAAAATAATAATGAACTCCATTGTTTTGGTGTTAAAATTTCATCAGTATTTTATGATTTTTACTATGGTGATGCCCAGTTTTATTATAACAAATTTTACATAATGAATCTCAATTGAACTCTTGAAGGAACCTACAGCTATTTTCGTAAAATTGAGTTTTGTAAACTGCATCAATGCTGTTTTTATTAAAACAATACCACAGTATTCTAATATATTACTATTTAATATAGAAAGAGCTTTGGGCTTTTGTTGTGAAATCAAAATTATTATGACCTATAAAATACAATTTCTCAAAAATAATTTGATTCCTTATTGCATATTGGGTTCAGTTTAAATAAATAAATCAAACTTTTAATCAAGCTTGATTAAAAGCTATTTGGGCTTATCAAATTTAACATTAAAGTACTTTTAATAATATGTACAAAGCTATGTGTGTTAATAAGAGTTGTTAAAAGTATTTTTTGTAATTTGATTCATATGACTTACAATAAAAATATATATTTATAGGTACTTGGGTTATGTAATATTCATATCATTTGAGAAAGATAATTGTCTATGAACAAATAACTTTAGTGATAAAAACCATATCTCAAAGAAGAAAAGTTTGAAAAAAATAATTGCCCTTTATAGTTCAGTTCAAAAGAAATATAATAATAAATAAAATTGAAAATAAAATTGAAAATGTTTTTGATGCAGTTATTGCCATATTAAAGAATTATTTTGAGGCTGTCTATGACAGCATTGCTGCTTTGATTACTGTCTGGAGAGGGGAGGGGGAGGGGTCGACTTTTATTTTGTGGCAGACTCGGAATAAATCTTTACTTTCTGACTCTGGATAAAATAAATTGGTAGCCTTCTTTCCTGCCCTAAGTTGAAGAACATAAGGACATCATATCCCAAACAGAAAAAAGAATAATTTTAATAATGCTTTACCTCAAATCATTACCATTATGTCTCAATCCATTATCCATTACCATCTAATCCTTAACAGTTGATCACTGTATCATTTCTAATGAGATTAAAAAATTTCTTAATAAATTAAATTTAAAAGGATTCATAGTATTTTTGAGGAATGAGGAAAAATGTTGTATTTACTTTAAAGCAGTATTATATGTACTTTGATGGCTTAGTCTCCTCTTGATTACTTCTAATTTAATATTTATAAAAACATCTATGTTTCATGTAAGTCAAATGTTACTTTTTCAAATTTTCTTCAGTAAAATGTTTGTTACTTTTTAATAAAAGCAATTAAATAATTTTATTGTTGTAACTGAAGATCAACTTTTTTATGTTATGTATAATTTTTCAATTTGGTATTATTGGTCCAAGAAAATAAAACATAATTCATTGTTTGATTTATTTTGTCTTCACTTTTTAATTTGCACCATTAGGAGACAAAACAAAGTTTATTTTGATAATAATGGCAATGGTTTACAAACCACACTTTGATCTTATTAAACAAAATAGATGATTTTTACTACAGTAAATTTTAATATTAAATTTATAGTAGTAAAGTTTATACTAAAGCTTAAAATCATAGACATGACACTTTGTCATAATGTAAAATCATGTGTCACATCCCGTATTATTGGTTCATATATATGTTTCTATTTTTGATGATTTATATTATGGATTGATATAGCAAAATAATGAATAGAGCAACTTGAAATTCTTGTTTTATTCTCAAAGACATTTTTCTGACAATAAGTTAAAAACAAACTAATAGTATCTGTCACTGAATTTCAAACTCGTATTTGAATTACATGATAAATACCATATAATTTTTTTCTAAGTGGAAATTGATTGGCTTTT
>NW_027110423.1:42466-51646 GCF_000696795.3 Halyomorpha halys
AACTAATAGTATCTGTCACTGAATTTCAAACTCGTATTTGAATTACATGATAAATACCATATAATTTTTTTCTAAGTGGAAATTGATTGGCTTTTATATATTTAATATCAAAAATTTATTTATTTACTTTATATATAATTTTTTGCAATTTCTTGAGACTGGGATTTATTTATTAAATAAATCAAATGGTATCCTTATTAAGTCTCAACACTCTTTATTATATCTACAGTCCAACATTTCGGCCAAACTAAATAATTTGTTTATATGATAGTTGATAGGGTAAGGTAATCTAAAATCACAAGTTTTAAAAATTAACGATGTGAATAAGATAATAATAAGATAAAATAGGGTGATTTCACTTGTAATTAATGACCTGGGCAGAATAGTCTGCAAAAAATTTTTAAATTTGGATGTGAGGTGTAAATGTATATTTAAGATTGTTCTTGAGGATGGCTGAAATGTTGGATTGTTGATGTAATAAAGAGTGTTGAGGCTTAACAAGGAATCCAATTGAATTATTTAATAATTTATTTTGCTATCAAAAATGCCTTGATATGGCGCATTTTGGAACTTATATCATACTTTGCCATCTAAGTGTGAGATTACTTTGTACGACCAATGGAAGGTGAGGTACAATTCCTAAGTCCCTAGAGAATTTTTTTTTTTTTTGATCTGTTACAGAATCATTTTATTTTTTAAGTTGAGAACAAAGTAGTATTTATTCGATTAGAAAGTGATACCAACTTCCATCATGAGAATGATCAATAGCCTTTTCTTCTATGAGATGTTGAGTTAAAAGACTTATGTAGAAATATGATACTATAAAATTGTTACAATTATTGAATTTTATGTATTATTTTTTAATTGAATTCATTATATTGAGTTTAAAATTATTTTATTTTTCGATAGATAACAAAACTGAGTCAGATTACTACTGATGTTGGACGATCCAGAGCATGGCTTCGCCTGTCATTAAATGAAGGCATGATAACTAGTTATCTCCTGATGATTTGCCAAGATAATTCATCGCTTACTCCGTATTATAAACGTTTTGCCTTTCTGAGAGATCTGGAAGCTTTAGGTGTTGTTACAAAGTTGCTTGAAGGCTTGGCAAGATTTTCGTTTTCTCTCCCGACCAATTCTAGTGTGTTGAACACTTGGTCCAATGCTCCTTTATTACTAGCCGGCCTTTGGACTCCCCCAATGAAAGAGGTGCCAATATCTGTTGGAACAGATATTGTAAAAGGTTTGCCAGTAGATAATGACAAAGCAGAATCTATTTCGGTATGTTCTATACCTAGTAGTTCTGGAAGATTTGGGGAGGAGGAAGCTTTTAAGAAAATTCTAGGAACTCCTGTTGAAGGGAGTCCTCTGCATTCTCATATGTGCTTTGATGATTCGGATGAAAAAAGTGTAAGTGATGTTGAAGTTCCATTTGAGGCCCCATCCACTTCTGCTGATGTCTCAGCAGCCTCAAAGGTTACTGATACTGATAAAAATCAATCAGAGGAGGTAGAATCTAGATCAGATGTTCAGTTAATTCCAAATACTGAAGAAGAAACTGTTACTGAAAACAGCACATTGGAGAGCTATCATAAAATAATTGATAGTTATAAAGTAGATAATAGTACTGTGCAAAAACCTAATATAGATGATATAATAAACAAATTTGGCCCTAGTATAAATAAACCTGTCTCGCCTAAACATCAAACAGCATTTCAGCGTATGTCAAAGGTATAATTTGTTTCTTTTATAATTAATTTTTAATTAAATAAAATATAAAATCAAAGGAATAGTACTGAAAATGTCTAAATACCAAATATTATTTTTGAATTACTATTTACACACCTCTTTATTATTCTTCTTGGTAATTTTAATGAAAATGAATAAATAGAGTGTCATTGTCGAATGTAATTATTTATATATTATAGAATTTTAAATTAAATTAAATATTAGCGCATAGAGTATGTATTTTTATTAGAAGTTGGTTGGTGGGCTGTGAGTAAAGATAAATAACAGTAATGGATAAAACTTACTTGTGATATTTATCCCTATTTACATTAAATCCACGGTAAACCATATCCACACCTTTAAGTATATATTTTGGTTCTATAATTTCAATAGTTATTATCATTATTTACTGTTTATGGGTTATTATCATAGAAAGAGATAGAAATGATTTATAGACATGGTGGCATCCCATTATGATTTTGCAGATGGAAAAATATTTAAACTATAGTAAAAAAAAAAACTATCTCAATTTGAGACTTTTCTATCAGAGGTAAAATTATTCTTATATATAGAAAAGTTATATTTTATGGTTATGCCCTGTTTGCACGACCTTCCCAATGTAAAGATTTTGTAAACAGTTTATTATATAAGTCAAAATACTTCTACATATTAAAAAATAATGGCCCTTATTAATAGAATAGAAAGGTTATGATATTAAGATGACTGTCCTGACTGAGCTCTGCCATCATTAACCTGTCCTTTTTTCCAATTTTCATGGATTAAGAGGTATTTTTCTGGTTTTTAACTCCACTTCAATAAGATACAATATATGATCCTGTCCTTTTGTATAAATTCGAGGACAATGCATAATGACATGATAATACTTTTTAATTAGTAATTAAAATTAAGAGTAAGATGATCAACTGCAACTGACAGGAAATCGTAGAATTATTCAAATAATAAACAGTTTTGACTTGTTCTCAATTTTTACCCAAATAAATTATATTACTATATATTTTAAAAATATTAATGTTGAAACATTTTTTGAAGACTTACTTTCTTTTTCTTTTCCAAACCTATCCTGAGAAATACTGAACTGAGTCATGACCCTATTTCAACTTCTTTTTTATTTATCTATTTCTTTTTTCATAAATAAAATATTCATTTTTTGGCAGGGCATTGAATTTCAAATTCAGATGTTTAAGAGAGCATCCATTTTTTTTACCTTTACTACCTACACTATAATTTTTTTAAAACTCCTATTCAAAACTGCCCCTTTCTGTGCTGTGTGGTGGGTCTTTCTCAAATAACAATTTTAATTTTGTTTATTCAATATTGATAAAAAATTGTCTTCAAATATTATGACCCTTTTTAGTGCCAAGTTTTTTTATTTACTATGGAATAGTTATATATTTTGCAATCTAATGGATGATAATGGAATGTGTTACAAAGAAAAAGAAACTAATTAAAAAACTTCTTGTGGCATAAACATTTTATTTAAATTAGAACAGAAATTGAAATCTAATGTTCAATATCTTTGATATTTTAATTTTCAGAGTCAGACTTCTAATGATTTTGAGGTAGTTGAAGAATCAGCATTAAATTTTAACATTCCAGTAAGTTTTTAATATTTGTTATTAAATCTACTGCAAAAAGTTATTCTTTTCTATGAAATAATTGTTTTTTTAATTTTATTTCTTAGGAATTTAAATCTCTTGTGGAACAGCTTGGAAAGATAGTGAATGAAAAAGGACTTATTGGCCAAAATTTTTCATGTAAGGAATGTGGGCAGTTAATTGGTCTTTCTTTTGGAAATTCTTGGTGAGTACTTATAGAGCACCAAGTTGTTTTATGTTTTAAGTTTGAAATGTTAATAAGATTAGGAGGGATATTTCTTAAAAGTAAATGGAAATTTCTTTTCCATAAGAAAATCAAACACAACAGAAGGTTTGTACTATTTAAAAGATAATATGGAAAAAAGAGGAAGATTCCAATTTTTAAATCCAGAAAAAAAAACTGCAATTAAAATTTTAATTTCTGGTCTGTTGAAATAATAATTTTTTCAAAAACTGTAATTATTTTTGTTTCACAAGCTTTTTGTCAATTTTTATAACACTTAAGAAAATTCTATCTTTTATACTTAACATCTTAAAATTAAAACAAATGTGATATTTTAGTTTTTTCAGCTGTGATTCTTTTTCAGATATATGTGCAGTATATATGTCAAAAAAAAAACTGTAAAAAAAATGTAACTCTAGCTATACATAGTTTAATTTCAGTTGTAAAAAATAGATATCTTAACTTCCAAAATTAAGAATGATTTACTGGTGGTTATATTAAAATTTTGTTTCAATAATCTTGTGACTGTTTTTAAAAAAATTAGGAGCAGTATGTTTTCTTTTCATTTTCAACATTCTTCCTGATTATTTTATGAAAATAAACATTAATTCTAAAATGGTATGATTTTGTATAGACTATTGTTTTCCAACATCTTGTTTTGAATATTAATTTAACAAATTTGATTGTGGAGTTCACATATTGTGTTAAGATTGAGCAAATGTTTGTCGGTGTTCAGTCACAACAAGGAGAGAATCTTTATTGTTTTTTAGCCCTGATGACAGCTTGCAGTGTGGGTCAAAGCTTGGACAAGAAATGTTTGATTTACTATACTTAATTTATTTTGATTGTCCTAAACAGCTATGGTTATTCTGAATTAACTGGTGCCATCTTATTGTAAATAAAATTCTTCTTTGCCCAAAAGACAATTGATTAAGAAGCCAATTATTACAGCAGCCTCTTATAAGAGACCACAATGGCAGAATAAGTTGATGTGAGTCCCCTTGAGTGTCTGATTCAGAATGTTGTAGGTTTGATTCCCATATAGAGCAGGTAATGTTTACTTACTGGCACGCCCAAGAAATGAATCTTGACATTCCCAATTTAGAGCTGTAGAAGACTTCAGTGAGCTTATATATTTAGCTGTACGAGACTTCAAGTCGATCGAAGCATACTCAATTCTGATGTGTATGACACCTTTATATCTTACCTCCTATTTGAAAGAAGTGTTTTATTTTCAAAGATTCAAGAAGAATTTATGAGAACAATCTTTTAATTTATAGGTATAATATAGGATGATATTTTATTTGCTATAAATTTATATTCATTTTGCAATTGATCTTTTTGTTGAGCCAAGTGGGGTGAGGGTCTTGCATACCTCTGATCCAAAATTAATGGTTTCAGTTCTATTTATTTGGTTAGATGACTGGTTTTTTGTACAATTAACTACTTTGTCACAATGATGGCCTTTTTTGATTTCATTTTATTTATAGACTATTTATTTGGTAATTAATGTAGTTGAAAATAATGTGTGTAAAATAAGTTTGTAGCGTTTTTCAATATTTCAATTTAATGCTCTCTATGTTTATAAAATCATGTTTACTTGGTCAATAATGTATACATATTCTAAAAAAGGCTTAGTTAAGGTGCTTTTATGCTTCAGTTTCAACTGAGATTCCTTATCTTTTAGTGGTATTTTGATTGCCCAAAATGGAAGAGAAAAAAATTCATTTTCGTCATTTCGTGATTTTTTATTTCCGAAAAGAAAAATCTGCTGCATAGACTGTTAAAAAAATTTGCAGTGTGTATGGCAATGATGCCTTAGGAGAAAGCACCATCTGTAAATAGTTTGCTCTGTTCAGAATCAGAAAATTTTGACTTGGAAGATGCAAAGCGCTCAGAACGCCCTTCAACTGTTGATGACCAAATTCAAGCATTGGTCACAGCCAATCCTCACTCTACGACACGGGATATTGCAGAAATGCTTAACATATCTCATGCAAGTGTCTCAAATCATTTGGAGGCTGCAGGATATGTTTCTTGAAGTGATATATGGATTCCTCACAATTTGACGGAAAAGAATTTATAGGACTGCATATCCATTAGCGATTCCCTCCTGAAATGCAATGTTAATTATCCATTTTTAAAGAGGTTGATAACTGGGGATGAAAAGTGGGTCCTGTACAATAATATTGTGAAGAAAAAGTCCTGGTAAAAACAAAGTGACCCACTGTTAACAACCCCAAAAGCAGAATTACATCCAAAAAAGGTTATACTGTGCATTGGGATTGGAAAGGTGTCCTTTATTTTGAGCTAAATCAGACCATTAATTCTACAGTATACTGTGTCCATTTGGAACAATTAAAGGCAGCAGTTGAGGAAAAGCGTCCAGCATTGGATAATCGCAAGGGATAGTTTCCCATTACAATAACACCCATCCTCACGTGTCTTTAATGACCCAGCAGAAATTATTAGAGTTTGGCTGGGATGTGATTCCCTTACCCACTCTATTCACCAGACCTTGCCCCAACAGATTTTCACTTATTTCGGTCCCTTCAAAGCTCTTTTAATGGGAAATACTTTAATTCACTCGAGGATTGCAAAACGCTTATAGAGAGAGTTCTGGGAGGACAGTATTATAAAATTACCTGAAAGATGGCAACATGTAATAGATCAAAATGGGTCATATATAATTGATTAAAAATATTTATAATAATCTGAAGTTTTTATTGAAATCACCAGTAAAAAACCCTACTAACTTATTTTACAACCTGATATACCTGGGTTATTCTCACTAGACTTGTCCAGTTAGCACTTCTAGCAGCATGCTTTTAGAAAACTCAATTTAAGATGAATTTTTGCGAGTTTTTTAGTGTTAATATTTCTAAAAAAATATGAATTGGAATTTTTCGCTCATGTATATTGCTAAAGTAAATAAATTATTTACTTCCTCTTGATTAGAGAAAAACTAGTATTTGCTGTTGGTCCTAGTAGAGCAAATTATTCAAGATGGTTTTGTACATTACTAGATTAAGTTGTAGATATATATTTATTTCTCTTTGGAAATATTTGAAAAGAATAATATCCTTTGTTATAGTGTCTGTTCTTTGACTGGCTGTTATTATTGTCGAGATTGTTTTAAATCATCAGTAATGCCACTACCGGGAAGAATACTGCATAATTGGGATTTCTCTCGGTTTATAGTTTGTGGCAAGGTTGCTACATTTTTACAAGAGATACAAGATTTTCCACTTTTTGATGTCAGGAAGATTAATCCAAAATTGTATTTAGTTTTCTCAGAAATGTCTTCTTTGCAGGTATTGTGGATTTATTAGATATGAGGATTTGCCCTCCAATATCAAAATTAAAATTGATAGATAATACTGCCTTTTAAGTTCTGGATTATAAAATTTTGTGATTTTGTAGAAGCTGAGACTTCAGTTAAATTTTTTAAGGATTTATCTTTTTACCTGTCACGATTCAGTGAAAGAAAGGATAAAAAGGATATTATGGCCCAGGGAGTATCTGTATGAACATGTCCATCTTTACTCTTTGACGGTAAGTGTCGTCTCTATTGATTAAATTTAATAAATGTAACAAATACCAATATAATGTTGTTTTGTTTATTAAAACAGGATCTTCTTGAAATACCTAGTGGAAAACTAGTAGAGCTCCTGAAAAGAGCAATTAAGATTTCTGTTGACCATGTTCTCACCTGCCAATTGTGTTCCCAAAAGGGATTTATTTGTGAAGTGTGCCATGATGAAAAAGCCATATATCCATTTGACATTGAGACAACATACAGGGTAAATTATTCTAATAATTGTAAATTCCTGAAAACTCTAATAATGTTTTTCAACTAAACAGCAATTAATAAAATTTGAATTTTTTAACTGTATAAACATTTTATTTTGTGAAGATATTAATATTAATCTTTTGCTAGCTTGAATTTTGGATAAATTTAAGGAAAGTGGAATTAATTTGAGAATCAGTGAGGAGTGAAGAACACTTATTTTATTGTGCCAACGTTTTGGCCTGAATTTCAGGTCTTCTTCAGGGTTACAGTTGCTGAAAAGATTGCAAAGTGGTGTTTTGAGGTATTTTCAGCTACTGTTGCCCTGAAGAGGACTTGAAATTCAGGCTGAAACATTTTTACAAAAAAAATGTATCTCTGACACTTCTCTTCATATTAATCTGAGGTAAACAATAACCATAGAATGGAATTAACATTGGGTTAATTGTGAACCAAACCTGATAATGCCAAAATAATTTTATTTTTAATAATAGCTTGTGTGATC
Source organism: Halyomorpha halys (assembly GCF_000696795.3). Classification (NCBI taxonomy): domain Eukaryota; kingdom Metazoa; phylum Arthropoda; class Insecta; order Hemiptera; family Pentatomidae; genus Halyomorpha; species Halyomorpha halys. The sequence continues at coordinate 50,332 of NW_027110423.1, forward strand.
CTTTCATTTAACTTCCAAGATGAAAAATTCAATATTTCATCAGAATATCAGTGCTTGAGCTGTGACACCTCTTAAATAAAAAAAAACACTTTATATTATTTGAAAAAAAAAAAAATTAATACTTCATTCTTGAGATATATCTAAAAAAAATCTTGAAATTAGAAAAATGTATATAGATATTCTACTAAACAATGGTTAGGACGAGATGTTTCTAGAATGTAGAATGCTAGATGTATTAGTTTTTTTATTATTTTGAAAACTATTAAAATCAATTGATTTTTTCGAACTTACGTGGTATTATTGACTAAGTGATGACATAGGAATATCTTTAGTTTCATATGCATGTTAAATTCACTGCATAAATATTTAAATTACAATTATTAATGTATTTTTGAATTTACTCAGCAAATTAATTAGCTTTGGTTCTAGTTAAGTATTTTTATATCAATTTTTTATGACTGTTATGGGTTTTGCTTTGGTTTTTAGTGTCCATCATGTAGAACAGTCTACCACCTTAGTTGTAAAAAGGATATATGCCCAAAATGTGAGAGGATAAAGAAAAGAAAAGAGAATGCCAGTTCCATGTCGGATATGTAATTGATAAAACCTCTTTTATCAATTATTGTCTTTGATAATCATGTTTGAAGTTTTAACATATTGTGATGAAACCTGAAGTGCCTAAAAGAATGATTGTTTATGGATATAATTTTAATTTGTTGGATGTTTGGTTTTTTTTTTAATGTATAATTTATATTAGTGAAATCGTAATTTAGTTTACTTAACATTTATTTTCATGTATTGGAAACATGTAAAATGTACCTTTGACTTCATGCCATTAATTGAAATAAAGGCTAGAAGTATATTGTTAATATATCAATGTCAGAGTGGAAATGAAATGATTTTAACTGTGATTTATCATTTCCACTGTCATTTATTATCTCTCTAATAAAATTAATTTTTAGGAAAATGTAATGTACGAGTCAGATTTAATTTTGAATAAGCCAATGAAAAGAGTGATATTAGTGTATTTGTTATGGTTGTGTATAGGAAACTGAATTTATTAAATAAGCATATTGTGTTTTTTAAATTAGTGATTAGACAAAATTCTTTGTCAACATTTGTTTTATTAATTTTAGTTTAGAACAGGCAAGCGTTACTTTATATCATGAAGGGCATAACATGATCCCACATTATTTCTAAAAATTATCATTTAGTCACATGTTACTACATCATTGTTATTTTATATTACTATCATCGATGCATATAATTTATTTTTGATCTGTTGAATGATGAGGTAACTCCTCAACTCTGTAAT
>NW_027110423.1:52490-57131 GCF_000696795.3 Halyomorpha halys
TGTTTTTGCCGATATATGTTACTTAGGTATTAAAGCAAGTCTATTTTAGAAATGATACCATGGTATAAATTTTATATTAATAGTATATTTGTTTTATTTGTAAGGAATATATACATTATTGAGACTAATTTAAATTATTCAAGGATTAACCAATTCTAGAGATCTATTTTCAAAAGCAATGACCTGCTGGATTTGTAGAAAGTTACATGTTTAATTTTTCTGGAATCATTTTTTTTTTACTGAGAATAAAGTGGAGATCAAGATATGAGGAAAACGCCATGTACTTGTAACATTTCTTGATTAAATGCATAATTTTGTTAGAGATATGTATATAAATGCTCAATCATTTACCTTTAAAAATAAAATAATTTTATACACAATTGAATATTTATTATAACATAATAGCTTATGTGAATACAAGCTTACTAAATCTTTTTTTTCTTAATTTAATTAAATATGTACTAATAATGTGTATATAATCTTAGAATACAAAAATTCACTCTAGTAAGTAAGAAACTAATGTAACTGAGGTATGTAAAACTGAATGAAATAATTTAAGTTTACAAAAAGGAAATTCTAGCAATCATTAGCTTGATAGAATTAAGCTTATTTTTTAATAAAAAATACTTTAATTTATTCTTGTTAAGTCAAAACTGTTATATTTCATTATTTGTATAAAAATTGTAATTATGTAGAATGGAGCTACACTTTCACATAGTATTATGGTACATTTATTATATTATTAAAGAATTATTTCATTTCTTAGTTATGCTGTTATAGTTATATAGTTTTCAGCTTATTTCAGTTTTTGTTTAGATTTTCTTAAATAAAATTAATTTATTGTACAATTTACTGTTTCATCTACAGAGGCCATATTTGTTTTTCTCTATCGGAATAAAATACGTAGTAATGATGGCATTTGATAGTGTTCTCATGAAAAATGGTTTTGAATATTTTGCAATTGAAGCATCCAATCTAGCCTTTTTAACAATAAAAAAAGATGTATATTTTTGTAATTAGATCATCTACGCTATTATAAATGAAATAGTATATTGTTTTATCATACAATCCAATTTAAATTATTAATTACTGTTTCTGACAATTGAAGTGTATATCCATCCTGTTTAACCAAAAATTTTGTTTTTATGTTAGCTTTGTATTTTGAAATTCTCTTTTTTTGTCATAACACTGTTACCTTGTTCTGATAGTAATTTATGAATTATTACGCATAAGTTCTAATTTTATTTGTTATATATATTTATTGTTCTTCTGATTTTTGTTTTCTTCTTAATGTTTTAAGTTTAATACTGAGATCTTAGTAAAATCTAGTTTATTTGGGGATTAGTACTTCAATTATTTGTTACCATATTCTAATTATTTTTGTTTATAAATTATCTACACTATATAATTTTGTCCTTAATAAAAAAATATTTGAAAGTTTGTACTCATAAAATTGAAAATATTTTGTTGATTCACCATACATACCTAAATTTATGTTTTTTATAAGCATGTTTTCATGAATTTCTGGAACAATTTTGAAAATCACCCTCACCCCACAATATAATAATGAAATTTTAATTATTATAATTAATGTGGATTATTGTTTGCTACAAACTAGTTCCCTTATAATCCATATTTTTTTGGTTTATTTATTTTATTCACATTATAATTTAAATAATAATAATTTATAACTAAAATGAAAATATCTTTACAACATATTTTTATGATATGTGAATACTAAAAATAATGCCTCAATCTTTGTGGAGAGAACATCAGGTAGGAGATGAAGCCTTGGTCTGAATTGGTAGAGAAACACAAGAGTGGATGACAGTTCATGTAAGGAATCTTGAGGTTAGGAGTGAGCAGTTACTAAAGATCTCTAAAAATAATTTTTTTTAAAGTAAATAACGCATTTACAAAATTATGTCACTTACAATTTTATTTAAATTTCTTGTAATTAACCAAAGTTTACAGATCTAGATGTCTAGACTTTATTGCATATTTAAATTATTGTTATGAAAACTGCAAAAGTTGATTAATGAACTAGAGGAAAGAAGAGCTGGTCCTATGTGCAGGTCTCGTGATATGATTGCTGAGGCAGTTCAATAGAATGTTCCTGAGGCCATTGGAGCTTGGTAGCAGGCTCCTGAGCAGGAGAAGCCCAATAGTGGTTACTAGCTCTTCTCTTCGTGGCTTAACGAGGATTTGTTCATTTTGATCATTGGGAGAAGGCTGGTCTCCTAGGAAATAAAAAAGGATGAAAAAAAAATTAGTTTGAATACACTGCACTGTATGAATTGTATAAATATAGGTTTGGATTTAACCCTATTCTTGGGTTTTACCATTACTTTGTTCATATATACCATATGGTAATAAACCAGTAGCCTGAATGTGAAAGTTAAGATTTTAATCCAGGTTTTTAGACTTAGAAATTCTCATTATTTTTCAATTCTGAGGATGGAATATCTTTCCTTACAAAACAGTTCTATGATTTATTACAATATGGCTCTTAATCGATAAGAATTGTCTTCAATCCTTCTATATAAAGAAAAGTTGCTCCAGCATTATATTCTATTATTATAAGTATCATTAAAATAAAACTTGTTAAAAGCCCAAATGTTTGTATTTATACAAATGTCTTCATTTTTTCAGTATGAAACTAATTTACAACATATTAGTTTAATCAGGATTAAATTATTCAAAATTGCTGATAGATCCTTCAGAACAATCTATCACTCACTGGAAGATGGAATTATTTTTTCCTAGTATATGTAAGATAATATATTTTATTAAAATACAATATTTTATTGTTTTACATTTCTCTAATTCATATCCTCAGTTTAGTAAGTTAATAAGAATATAAAGGATTGCTGAACTAACCATGTATTATAATTAATAACTGATTAAAAACACTCATAAATAAGTTGATTTTTCATAACAAAACCAATTTACAACTTATTACTTTATACATTATTAAATTCTAATATTATTAGAAGTTTTTAATAGTTATTTTATAATAATGCACAGTCCTGGAAAGATGGAATTATTTTGTCATGGTTAAAGTAAAACAATAGTATATTTAAATAATAACATTTTATTGTTATTTTATTATTTCTTTTTTACATTAATTTTACATAGTTTATTATGTAAAATTATCCATCTATAGTAAATAATAACTTATTAAGAACACGCTTAAATAAACACGGTTGAAAAATATCACTCTTTTTAATTCCGATCAATAAACCAAAAAATACGATAAAATGACAATTCAGAATGTTAAAATAATAGTTCGACGACCTGCCAAAAGGTAGCAGCACAAATTTAGAAAATAATAGGTCTAATAACCAAAGCTAGAGGCCAGCACCATCCAAACAGTCGTTTACTAAGTCCAAATATGGAGTAAATATTTATAATAGTTCAACTAACTGTTAAAAGATAGCAGCACCAACCAAGACAGTTAGGAAATACTAGTTCCCATAACCGCCACTAGATGCCAGCACAATTCAGCCAATTTCCAAAGTCTAGCAGAAATTATTTTATTTTGTATTAGGATATTAGGAAGTTACAAGAGCTCACTCAAAAGGACCGACTTCAGGCGCAGGCCAAATTGTTGAGCTCCTTTTATCTTCTAATATCCTAATACGAATCAAAAATTTTCTTGCTGACTAGAAATAGCTGCTTGGATGGTGCTGGCCTCTTGCGGTAGTTATTGAAACTACTGTTTCCTACCATCCCTGGTTGGTGCTGCTATCTTTTAACAGCTAGTCGAACTATTGTTTTAAATATTTTCCAACTATATTTCGACTTAGTAACCGACTGTTTGGATGGTGCTGGCCTCTAGCATTGTTTATTAGAACTATTATTTTCTACATTTCTTGATTTTAGCTGCTACCTTTTGGCAGATAGTTGTATTATTATTTTAAAATTCTGAATTGTCATTTTATCGTCTTTTTGTTTAGTTTTATTGATCGGAATTGAAAAAGGTGTATATTTTTTCAATCATATTTATTTAAGCGTGTTCTTAATAAGTTATTAATAACTATGTATGAATAATTGTGCATTCCTTTATGCTCTCCTTAACTTAATAAACTGTTTTATTTTTTATTTTCAAAATCCTCTTTATTTATATATAATTACAAGTAGTTTATTATATAATAAACAAATTACAAGTAGTACTAATTAGTAAGTAGTACTAATTACAAGTAGTTTATTATATAATAAACTGTGATTATTGTTTTACTTAAAACATGACAAAACATTTCTACCTTTCCATGAGTGTGCGTTAAATTTTTGTAAAAGATATGTTAGAAACTTGAAATAATATTAGAATTTAGTTCTGATTTAAGAACTAAATAGTTGTTATTAAAAATTAACTTATTTATGCCTGTTTTTAATCAGTTATTAATTAGTATTACTATAATTAATAGCATTTACTAATTCATGTCTATTTTCTGTTTTTGAGGGATCAGAAAAAAAAAAAGAAAAAAGAAATGTAAAGCTATACATTTTATCTGTAACCATCAAATATAATGCTGTTAATTTCTTTTCATTACATATCTTTCTCAATTTTTCTTTCATAATTTTAATTTTAAATCATTTTCATTTTTTACGTATATCTATTTAGTGGATTTTCATATATAT
>NW_027110423.1:59397-59886 GCF_000696795.3 Halyomorpha halys
TAAGCTAAAAACGTTTCTGTCTTGATTTTTTTTTATCTAGATAAAACTTCCATTAAATTTTCCATTATATTAATTATTTCTTATATAAATTATATTGTATAAAAATATAAAATTATGTTTTATTTAAACCATTGATATATTAATTTATCTTTGTTATTTATGTTCTATTGTACTTATATTAATGTATTATATGTATAAACTTTTTACTTATTTGTATATATAAATGGGTTTATTCTGTGTAAATAAATAAATACTATTAGACAATCTAGCTCTATCAGAACATGATATGGGCGGATCCAAAAATTATCTTTTATGGGAAAAAAATCCTTTAAAAGGCTTAGTGTTTTATGTAGGGTCCAAACCATGGTCAAGGATACCTTGTCAGAAAAAAACTGCTTATATGGTAAAATTGTCCAGTGTCAAGAGAGATTTGAACTTGAACATTGTAGGTTTTAATTTTTCAATAGGGAAGAGAACATTAAAATATAT
>NW_027110423.1:59936-62081 GCF_000696795.3 Halyomorpha halys
TCATTACATATCTTTCTCAATTTTTCTTTCATAATTTTAATTTTAAATCATTTTCATTTTTTACGTATATCTATTTAGTGGATTTTCATATATATTGTAATAATTTTATAAGTATTAAAAATTAAATTAAAAGAATCTGAATAGTTTTTAAACTTTTTTCAAATATGAAAGAATAACTTTGGGTTCTAATTTAAGAACTTTAATATCAAATGGATAATAGAATTATATTTAACTTTTATAATGTAAAAAGACTCTTAATTTTATTATATAAAAAGAGAGACTCTTAATCTCTGGGCGTGTTGTTACTAGATAATCAGAACAGGCATTTACAATAATTTCAATTAATTAAATTTGATCTGTTTTACAAATATATTCTAACTTAGTTATAACCAAACTAACCAAGCTCTATATACTAACGATCCTCCTTTGTTGATTCTTTGGTGCCTTCCTTGTTCTCAATCCCACTGTTCCGTCCTAGCATCAAAAATGGCTTCCTTCCTGACAGAAACTGACCACGACCTCTTCATACTGAGAGACTATCTCCCCTTCGCGCCACAGACACAACTCCCTTTTTTCAAAAACAAAACCTGCCTTGAGGTTACATGTAAACATCAATTGTCCCCCAACAGTTAGGGATTTTTCCAAATGATTTATTTTCTGAATATTATTCATTTGCACTATTCCTTGATTTCTATTTTTCCTTTAATTTACTGTATTTTCAATTATGATGGGAAGAGTTAAAATAGTTTTTATGATATTTGCATCTGCTCACATGGCCTTGATTCAACCGACTTGACTGAAGAATACGTACCGCCATCTTGGCTTTGTTTGGAATACAACGTATTTCTTTTAGACAAAGAAAACTGGTTAGCTTGCTTTATAATTTAAAATAACAAATAGCAATATTAAAATTATACATACAATAAAACATATCAAAACCCTTTATACATCAAAATATACTATTTACTCAAAAAGAGCATATTACAATATACACATGTATATTTATGATATTATATATACACATGTATATTTATTTTATTTTCTTGTTTCATAATTTTAATATTATACTATATTCTCATATTGCTTTTATATTATTATACTTACCCTATACCATGTCTTCCTATATAACTTATGCACCAGTATTATTTGTTATCTTCTTATTACTCTATTTTTGCTTTTATTTATTATGGTAGCTATCTTGTTTTTTTTATTACTTAGCCCATAAATTCTGATGAAAACATTGAATAATAAAGTAAATTTTAATTATTTGTCTTTTTTACTGATCACAACCACAAGCATCTCTTCTGAATATGATATCCATGGTCAACATATAACGCATTATAAAATTTTGTCATTTGAAGTTAATTAGTATTTTACTTAGATTATGATAAAATAATTCCACCTTTCTGTAAGTGTGTTGTACAGGTTTAAAGAATCTATTGGACAATTCTAATAATATAAGGATTTAATAATGATTTAATTAGTATATTGTACTAATTAAATTAGCTCCTTGGCACTATAGGTCATGGTCTACTGAAATATTTTTTTTTAATTTCATCCTTCCACCTTCTCCTTGTTCTTCCTGTTTTTAATGAAGTTTGTCACTAACATTTTCTTCTATACCCTTTCTTCCTCCAATCTGACCGTGTGCCTCTACTCATCTTGGCCTACTTACTTTGTTACAGTCAAGAATACTCTTATTTTTTTATCAAAGTCTCAATCTCCATTCTCCATTCACAATTAACTTTTGTTGCTAGTTAAATCCTTCTTATAATTTATCTTTTGAATACTTTCAATGAACAGAATTCTTGAGGCACAGCTTGAAAAACTATCAAATTATGAATAACTGGAGTCTATTTACATATATTAAGAGTATTTTGGGCTTTAAATGTGTTTTTAAGGATTTTTGAACCAAAAAAAGAAAAAAGAGGTTATAAATAAAGAAACAAATATTATTTAAAAAAAAAAAAAAAGCATTTAATTGTTTAGGGCTTAATAGAAAATTTTCTGTTTTACCAATTGAGGCATTTAAATAGGAATATAAGATTGTAACAAATATTAAATTTTACAGACAATATATCCAATGTGCAAGCAAAAAAAAAAAGTTTTTGATTAAAAACACTCATAAATAAGTTGATTTTTCAT
>NW_027110423.1:62687-65128 GCF_000696795.3 Halyomorpha halys
ATGAGATAATGGTTTGGAACTAAATATCTCTAAATGTATTTGTGTGTGTTTTAGTAGAGGAAAAGCTACATATAATTTTTCATACTATTTCAACAGCATTACTCTGATTAGCTCATATCATTTAAGGGATTAGGGCATTTTATTTGATTCAAATTTAAATGATAATGAATATAGCAGTTACCTCAAACTTTTAAAATGCTTGGTTTGATTAGAAAATATTCAGCACAAATTTTTAAGGTTTTTTTAATTGGCAATTTTAAAGTTGATTGTGGCTTTGTTGAAACCATTAAATTCAAAATCTATCAGAGCAAACAGTTACTTGGTATTCTAAAAATAACTGCCCAGAACTTTTAAATCTGACAATTTGAGTAGCCCTGTCCATAATGTGAGACATTCGAAGGCTTTTAATGTTTCTTTTGATCAAAATAATTATACCTGTTATAATCGCTTATTAATAGAATTTAAAGGAAAGCATATGACGTTGATTGTTTTTTTACTCATTATATATGTTTAAATGGAAAATCAAAAGAATAAGTTGTTTTTAAATCACTGTTAAATTAATTTCTCTGTGATACAAGTATTTGAAATTGATTATTAATGCTTCTTATGTTGTTAAGCACTTTCAAAATTTACATTTATATTTCATATATGTTTCTAGATATATGTATATATTTTGGTATGATTTTTTATTTATTTATTGCTATTTACAACTGTATTTGTATAAAAATAGATCTAGTAAATTTGATGTAAGATCAAAATGGAGTGATACAGGCATGTAGAAGAACTACCCATTGGTGGCCCTCTAATCATATTTCTACACTAGAAGGTTTTGAGGCCATCTTCTTTCCAGGCGCCTCGGAGGAGTGCCAGGAATAGATGAAGAAGCAACATTAGAAACTAGAGGATTTTGGTGGTTTTGGAGTTTATAATGGCAGGATTGATATCTGGTTCTGGCCAGCTCCGTTACATATGGAACATTAAGATCTTTATGGATGATTTTATTTGAGACAAAGTAAGGAGCATTGAGGATTTTATGAAGGATTTTGGATTGTAAGGATTAGACATGAGTGGAATTCAAAGGTTTAGAGGTTGTATGATTTAAATTACTTTCGTGTATGCTTAAAATTATTTCTATAAATGTTTAAATTATTTTTAACCTTTAAAGTTCTTAAATATTTTAAATTAAGTTTGTTGTTTAATTAAAATTATATATAATTTATAATTAATATGTATTTATCCTTGTTCTTAATTGATTAATAATCAGTTTTCTTCATTAATTACACTCTCCTTAATGCTTTTATTAACTTAGGAAACTGCAGAAATAAATTAGAGAAGTGCAAAACAATAAAATATTGTAATTTAATAAAACATAATGTTACTATCACTCTTTTTGCCTCCCCTCTGGATCCATCCTTGGAAGTAATTACAGAAAGATCCCTGGTTTTATACATTAGTATGTTGTTTGATCATACAATCTCATTTAACTTCTTAATCACTGTTTTTGACAATTGAAGTGTATATCCATTTAGTTAAACCAAAAAATTGTTTTAATGTTAGCTTTGTATTTTGAAATTATCTTTTTGTCATAACACTGTTACCTTGTTCTGATTGTAATTTATGAATCATTACAGATAAGTTATAATTTTATTTTATTTGTAATATTTATTTATTGTTCTTCTGATTTTTGTTTTGTTCTTAATGTTTTAAGTTTAATACTGAGATCTTAGTAAAATCTAGTTTATTTGGGGATTAGTACTTCAATTATTTGTTACCATGTTCATATTATTTTTAGTTTATAAATTACATTATACAATTTTTAAAATATTATTTGAAAATTTGTACTCATAATATTGGAAGTATTTTCATGCATGTTTTCATGAGTTTCTTGAATAATTTTGAAAATCACACTCATCCAACAATGTACTAATGAAATTTTAATTTATATAATTAATGCTGATTATTGTTTGATACAAATTAGGTATGTTTTATTTATGAATTGTTAGATTCATAAATAAAACAAAAATACCTTAAAAATGTATTTTTATTAAATGTGAATGCTAAAAATAGTATCTGTGCTAATCTCTTTAAAATAGTGCTGACAGGTTAATTCTAATTCTATATGATAAATTCTAATACATACTTTTTTTGTTTTTCAATGTTCTTAAATAGTATGTTTTTGAAACTATATATATTAATGAACAATTTCATTCAAGTTGTATACCTCGTGAAATCTTTTGGTTCTCAATTTATAGGCTTGTTATGGCTGTGTTCCTGTAGTAAGAAGATGGTCAGGGTGGCGGTCAAGAAAGGTATAACAATTTAGCAGGAAAAATAGTTATTAAAGGCCTAAGAACAAAATATTTCATTTTTTAATTGCTGTGAAAATTTGTATTCAATGGTTTTCCAGTAAGCTAAAAACGTTTCTGTCTTGATTTTTTTTT
>NW_027110423.1:65683-66016 GCF_000696795.3 Halyomorpha halys
TGTTCTTAAATAGTATGTTTTTGAAACTATATATATTAATGAACAATTTCATTCAAGTTGTATACCTCGTGAAATCTTTTGGTTCTCAATTTATAAGCTTGTTATGGCTGTGTTCCTGTAGTAAGAAGATGGTCAGGGTGGCGGTCAAGAAAGGTATAACAATTTAGCAGGAAAAATAGTTATTAGTACCAAAATTTATTTAGTTCTCAATAATTAGAATTTTTTGAGTGGAAAAACCAAAGGCCTAAGAACAAAATATTTCATTTTTTAATTGCTGTGAAAATTTGTATTCAATGGTTTTCCAGTAAGCTAAAAACGTTTCTGTCTTGATTT
>NW_027110423.1:66691-78083 GCF_000696795.3 Halyomorpha halys
ACTGTTTTATGTGTCTTGGCACATTCCTGGCCTCAAGGTTCCATAAATGAACTCTTGTTGTTCTAGTTAAACAGACCAAGACTTCATCTTGTAACTGAATGTTTCCTCCTCCTCTAAGATTGAAGACTAATCCCTTGTTCATGGAAATCAGGCATAACCTTGTGGTTCATCCCTTGCCTGCAGTTAATAGTGGTTGAGATTCCTCCCCCAGACTCTGCCGTTATACTGTTAGGATTTGATTAAGTTCACTATTCCTATGATCTTTACCTTAAACATTCCTTGTCCAGGCCTTTTCTAAAGTATCAAGCAGTAAGCTGGATACAAACCAGGTAACACCACATTAAACTGGACAGTGGTCCATTTTATAACTATTACACAATCCTCTCCACACATATTAAGAGGATATGTAACCTGATTGTTCAGCATAGCTTAGGTGGCATGCTAAAAACCAACATTGCAATGGACTAAGTAGGATAGGGGGTGATGTTGCATTAGGGTACAGGTTCTAGCATGTCTGGACATAACTAACCAGATATACATAGTTAATGTTTGTAGAATCTATGCAGGTCACATATTACGTTTCGAAGATAGATTTGAGTGAATTCTTGTCTGCAGGTTTATAATAAGATTAATTATTGATCAATAGAATCCTACTAAAAAAAATATACTGGAAGATTATTGATTGACCGTGTGTAAAGATGAAAGGAATATGGTCCTATTTTATAAAATAGTATATTCTACTATTTGAGTTTTTTTGACCGCACCCGGACCATATTCCTTTCGTAAAAAAAATATACATTGATAAGACTTCGCCATCAATTTTTTTCAGACAGTCGCTAAGTTTTTCTACATGTTTAGGTCACTATTTCCTACTTTGCCATCGAAGACTATACTCTTTAATTTAATAATGTAACGGCACGCAGTTGCGCTCAGCGCGCCACACCATCTTGAAGATGTTCGAAGCTCGTCTTGTAATATTTCAACCAAGACCAGATAATTAGTTATTATACTGCATATAGGTACATAAAACTGTGTTACTCTTAAATACGATGGTTTTGACTCCAATTGCATATTTGAGGTACTCTATATCAGAAGGCCTCAACAATGCGTGCTCATACAGGTTAGGTAGTTGGGTGGATAGGATGAGTCTGATGGGGTACGAGACGTAAGTCCTCGAAGGATGCAAACTTTGAGCTTGAACCCTACAATCGCGAAAGGGCAGGCAAGTCCGACGGGAAGGAGCCGTGAGCCCTTTCAGGAAGGAAACTTCGTTCTGCATGGTTGGAACTAGCAGTTACATAGGGGAATGTAAGTCCGACGGGTACGAGCAGTATGTCCTGGAGAAAGTGAGGCAAGGTTTAGAAAGGAGGTGAGATCCAAAGAAGGCTGAGTAAAATAAAAGAAAAATATACATTTCCAAAAATAACACTAGAATGTATTGATCTACAATGTATATCCACTTCTCACTGCCTTCTAAGGACAATTCCTTGAAGGGGAAATTCGCAAAGAGGTTTTCCAATTTTTGTCTAGTCAAATCTCTGGGATAATAAATGCCATCGAAAGATACTACGTGAAGTTTGCTTTTAGTTGATCAGAAGATTCTATTGTAATCTTTATTAATTCAAATAATACACTTATGAATATTACAATATATTATATGGTTGTTACATGCGTGACATTAAAATACATACAAAAAATAATACATATATCAAAGTACAATGTTTCCAGTAGTTCTCGTTACAGCAGCTAGGTTCGCCATGTCGTGTCGTAACGGTTTTGGTGACTCTGGTAGTTATAGTATAAACCAGCAGATAGTGGTGTCACAACAACATCCTTCCACCTTCCTTTCCTAGCACTCACAATGTCTAAGGTCTGGTTCCCCTTAGACTTATTCCGACTAAATCATGAGACTGGTGGCCTTCGCTTGGGTAAACGTATCTCTAACAATGTCTGGAGACTGGTTTCCTCCAGCGTTGTGGTAACGTCGAAAGACGAACGTCGTAACTCCCCGTCTTTCCTTTCTATATCTTATTCCTTCTTACCTTCTTATATCAGTAAAACTAAAAGTATGAATGGAAACGCATATTAATTCAAATAATACATTAATGAATATTAAAATACAAGAAATAATACATATATCAAAGTACGTTGCCAATTACAAAAGCGCTAACAGTTAATTCTTTATTATATTAAGTCTTTTAAAGCATAATACTTGGAAAAATGTTTGGCACTTATTCAACGAAGTAATTCAAGAATGGAGGATAAGAAAAAATAATGAGCTCTTTGACTAATACAATAATACAGAAACTGTAAGATTTATAAAATCCTGCCATATCGAATGATTAGAGCGCGTTCTGAGGATTACATAATATAAAAAAAGATGCTCCAAAGCAGAATTTATGGGGCTAGAAGAAGAGGAAGACCAAGAAGAAGATGGCTGGATGACGACCTCAAGTGGCTGAGAGTAACAAACTGAAGGGAGAAGGAAAGGATAGAGACGTCTAGGGAACTGTTGTTCAGAAAGGCCAAGGCCCCTCCTAGAGCTGATATACAACAAATCAGGCTAGTAATAAAAACTAAGAAATTAATGAAGTTTAATTATTCAATTAGTAAAGCCAGAAAGAAAATAAATAAGCAAAATACCTTAAGTTTAAAGAGTTTATGAAGAGTATTATGCTATTGTTTTATGAATCCATTGAAGTTTCATTAGATATTTTTATAAACAGTCTCATTTTGATTACAAGATACTATAGTTTGGATACGAATAAAAGAATACAGTAATTGTTATATCAGTCATAGATCAATCTCAGGTCGGGTACTAAGCCCAATTACGGAGCCCTTAATGGGTTGGAGCAGTAGTTTTTTTTTCATTTTAACTTCTCTTATATAACATAATACTATAATATTAAACATATTTGCTTCCAAGTTTTCTAGTCATCAATGAACTATCGTTAGTGAACGGTTGTTGTATTCCTAATGCTAATAAAGTTTAAAACTTACTGTTTTTAGTTTTTTAATTAACTGATTTGGTTCCTTTAGGTTTCACATTCCTAATAATGACTGACACCGAAAAATTAAATCAGGATATTATTAAATGTAGTTTAAGTGTCAAATCATTAATTCAGGTGAATGACTTGCCTAGACTTTATTTTTATTTACATTTCCAGTGATTAATCATTTATCTTAAATAGGACATTCAAAACTGCAATGGACCTCTTGAAAAGTTAAATGAATTAAATGCCAGTGGGCGCTCTAAGCTATCTTACCTGAGAGAAATGATTGATGAGTTGGAGTCCTATGGGAAAGAAACATTTGATAATGACCTTATGGAAGAGGCCAGAAACTATAGAGAACAGTACTATAAGTAAATTAATACTATTGCCATTTCCCTTTTAGAATTTCTCATGTTTTTAAAAATTAATAAATAATAATTTTATCTCTATAGTACATTCAGTATGTTTCGAAAAGCAAATGTCAACTGTATGCTGGCTATTGAGAAAGCAAATAAAGAAGAACTCTTCAAAATGGATGAGAGTAGTACTGTTAGGCAAAGGTTGTTATCATTAGTTATTCTACTATTTTTTTTAATTTTCTTCAAGAGTAAGGTTAATATAATAATGAATTTCAGGATAAAAAAAGATAAGGCTAATATGGTTAAAATGTCATCCAATGTAACAGACCAATTGTTATCAATTAGCAGGCATTTAGCTGATACTACTCAATTGAGTGCAGACACTCTTCAGACTTTAGGTATTTTGCTTATTTATTTTCTTTCTGGCTTTACTAATTGAATAATTAAACTTCATTAATTTCTTAGTTTTTATTACTCGTCTGATGGTTGTATATCAGCTCTATTTTATTTACTAGATACCAATTATGTACTATAACGTTATGTCATTACGATGATATATTCTCTATTAAATGTTACTCAATTAATGACCTATTATTTTTAGGGGAAAACATTTTAATTTGAACTGGTTAAAAGTTTAGTTATGTTGGTTGAGAATTTTGACTGATTTAAACAGTAACTCCTTTATGTTTGATATTTTATGATTTATTATTTGCTACTTTGGTTTGAAATATAGGTTTTACTTTTATAAAAAAATAAGTGAAGTTCGGTACAAGTTTGCCATAGCCCTTCATGGGTCTTGATTTGATAGAATTGTGTTTCATTTTGATGGATTACTTATATAACAAAAGTAGTTGACTTCTGTTCACCGAAGAGATATAAAACCTCTAGTTTTGACATATTTTTCTGTGATCTTACCGTGTAGATGTATTAGTCAGTGGAGGCCATAAAATTACTTCATATGTACTATATTCTTCTTCTCTATAGCTCTACAGCCCGGGGAGGGCCTTAGCTTCCTGGGCAAGAGTTCTCCAGATGTCCCTATGCTTTGCCTTCTTCCTCAAGTTTGTTATTCTCAGCCACCTCAGGTCATCCTCCACACCCTGCAGCAATGTTCTTCTCGGTCTCCCTCTTCTTCTAGCCCTATAAATTCTGCTTTAGAGCATCTTTCTTTGCAGTATTTTATGAAATTTACAATTCTGTATTATTGTTAGCCACAGAGCTCCATATTTGTTCTTATCTTCCATTCTTGAATTACTTCATTGAGTAAGAGCCAAATATTTTTTTAAGTATTTTCGAAGACCTTGCAAAAATTAATCGAACTCTGATTTTTTGTATATCTGTTGTACAGTAAAGTATTGACAAAGTTTTCAAACTCCCAACTGCATATGCTGTGTTGTGTAAAAAAACCTCAAATATTTTTAAGTTTTTCAATTTCTTCCTTATATCTACGTATTGTTATTTATTGATGAAAAATTTTTCCTATATAAATTCTGCAAGATAAATTTTGGTATAACATGGCGTATCAAAGTTTTATTCTATAACCATTGGTTCTAGCATTATGGTCCTCCAAAGTTGAATAGAATTTTTTGCATATCACAGTGCGAACACAGTAGGTAGGTCGAAAATTGAATTTTTTTTATTATATACTCCACATGTGCAGTACATTAAAAAAATGAGAGATACTGGACCTTTTGCAAGGTAAAACACCTCTATAATATGCATTTTGGTTCAAATTTTAGAGTTTATAGTGCCATAGCCAATTGTCATTGAAAACTTTGCAAATGTAAGAAATAAATTTTGTCCTCTACAAGGTTTATAGGTTACTTTTTCTCAAAAAATTAGGGATATAAAGATATTAGCAGAAAATTGATAAGGCTTAAAAGTGTTTATGCACCACGGCTTGTGGATAGTAGGTGGAAGGTTGAAAACATGGATTTTTAACTACATATATATGTATTAATTTTTTTGGGTTGGCTCTGCAGACCTTGTAGATCTTTGGCCGCCTGAATCAGCCTTGTCCACGCCTTCCAGTTTGCTGCATTCAGCTCTTTCACATCTTTGTCAATACTGTCTATCCATCTGGTTTTTGGCCTCCGATGTGATCTCTTGCCAACTATACTGGCATCCATTGTTGTTTAGACATGTCCTGATAGATTGCTGCAAGTCACATGCCCAGTCTCTGCAAGCAGTTCACTGTTAGTTCTTCTCCATGTGTTAAAGCTCTGATTCCAGATCGCTTCTGTAATTGTACAGAGAAGTTTCCGTTCTAATTCTATATAAGATATAGAAGTAGAAACTATATTGATAAACACACATACACACAAACGTATGTTCTCAACATATAAAAAAATCTGGGTTAGGTAATTATTAAAATACATCTATTTTCTGAATTTATAATTGAAAATTAATCTCTAATTGAAATACTATAATTTAATTGCAGTGTATTTAAATATTCAAAATATATATTCATGTTTATTTTTATATCAAAGTTACATGAATGTAAGTTGTTTAAGCATTAAGGGCTCTATGACTCCTTAATCTGTGGCTGTAGAAGTCTCAGTTGGTTCCTGCTGCCATCCAGTTGTTAACTCCTAAGCTCCTCAATCCAATGAAGACTTGTTGAGCTGACTTATCACTAATAGTTAATCATGTCTTCCAAAAGCATTTTTGGCACTTAAGCTTAAACACTTAGGCACATAGTTGATCACTTTTCTGGCCTCTTATCAAACCTACTTGAATGTTTTCTGTTGATGAAACTTCCCAAACATTGTTCAAATTATAGTACAGAGGTTCAAATATGAGGAGATTGCGGCTTTTAGCTTTCATAATAAGGTAGCATTGTCACTTTATTACATTTATAGAATTCTTCTGTGATGATCTATTTATGTTGAAGCCTTCTAACTGTATACCAGAATATCTGAAAGTTTGGTTGTATATTGTGTATTATTCTGTTTCAAGTTTTATTAATTTGTTATGTATTAATTGTCATATTCACCAATCATATTACACATTTAAATTTCATACAGTATACTTATTTAATCCACTATTTTCTTTTTCAGCTAATTCCTCAATGACAGTTACTGGAACAAGTGGAGAACTACATGAAACGAAAAGTGCTATTTCTCAATCTGGGAAATTACTAGATAAATACTCTCGACGCCAATTTACTGATAAACTTATTTTGTTGTTAGGTTTTGCATTTTTTTTGGCCTGTGTGCTTTATATCCTGAAAAAAAGACTACTTTAAAATATGTTATCTGTGAAAGATATTTATAATTATTTATTTTTTAAAGGATTATTTATTGAATCTTATCATTGGCTCTTTACCCTTGCCAGTCATGATTATTTCTCTTAAATTGACCAATTGCAATTATAATTATCATTACCTATAAGTCTTTTATCTTCTTTGTGAATATCATAGGCAAGGCAAAGAATTGCTTATTACCATAGGCTGAAAGATAACTTAACCTGCCTGTACATTAGTTGTATTGTTCTGGGTTGATGACCTTATTGTTAAAATTCAGATGCGGTTATCATTTTTGTTTCATGATGTTATGAGATAATACAATGGAATATTTTACTAATTCTCATATCTATTTAAACAACTACTATATGGTCTTCCAGTTAGTTTACTTCTGTAACTTTCTGGGGTAAGTTGAGTTTATCAGTGTAAAGCCACAAATATTTTGCATAGTTTTTTTCTTGGGGTCCATTATTGAACCCTTTTAAAGAGGTAATTGTTTTCAATTTCTCACTGGTCCCTAAAAGTGTTGTGTAAAAATATAATCAATAGAATTAAAAAAGGAAGAAGTGCAATAACTAAAACAAATTATTATTTTTTTTTTATTGGAAATAAAATAATTTGGTGATTTAAATCAAAATCATAAATCCTTTATCATTAGTATCTATGTATCTGGTGGAATATCTGCATTCATACAATTTTTTATTGCTGTATTATTGCTACATCGGCACCTTTGTAAAATAAATAATGTTTTATTTTTTTACTTAATGTTATTATTTCTGCCCTATTTAAATTTATTGTGTTGACTTGATTTTATACAAAAAGTCAATAATAATCTATTTTGTTGATATCTTGGTGTTACAGTAATAAGAGATTGGGCAGGAATAGATTTTTCTACTGGGTTAGAAATATTGTCATTATGTTACAGAAACAAGAGACAGTAATATAGTTACTCTGGTTGGCTGAGTATCAGGGTGTCTTCAGTGGCCTTTTTGGGGAAAATATTTTGCATTTTAGAAAGCTTTCTACAGGAAGCGGCATAGCTTTCTAGCCTAGATGGTTTCACTATCTGTTGAATTTACAGATTTTATTTGCTGCCTCAATATGATTGGAAATCATTGATTTCGGTTTGGACAGATGCTGTTGATTCCCATTAGAGTCAATTAATATGGAAAGTGAGGGGCTGGTTGTCTGCTGATTGCGGAGTAAAAAATAAAAGTTAATAATTTACTTATCGAGTATAAGTTATTTTATAAGTTATAATAATAATTATTTTTTTATCGCTTGGCAAAAAGATAATTTATTTCATGCTAAGTATTAGGAACTTAAAATGACCATGCCTGCTGACCTGGAATGAAAATGCAGTCTGCCATCTTAAATTCAATGGAATAAAAAGTGATGACTGAGTGAATACAATGTAGTTCAAGAAGTAAAGGAAAATTAGTAGCAAATAAATGCAAAAGGTCAGGTAGATTTTCTGATGTGTTCTTTGGATTTGGATTGAAAATGAAAGTTTTAGTTTGTGACCTCAGCCTATGACCAGAGTTTATTCTATTCAAGAAAAACCTGAGAATATTCTTTAATTTTTCATTCTTTGCTCAATCTCTTGGAAACTATCAACAGCACAAAAAACATTATACATACCTTTTTTGAAGTAGACTAAACTATTTAAAATTTGAGTTTCTACAGAACTCTGTAATCATTTGATAGTACCCATGATACTACTTTTCAAATAACATTGTTGTTTTTTGAATAACGAGAAATCATATTGTGATTGTGTTTTTGTAATATAGGAAAAATAGAGGTTTATTGTAGGTTTAATTTTTAACTTACCCTCCATATTTTGGGCTGCAGAGTAGGAGTATGAGGATATTTCCACACTTCACTGTCAGATATTTTTCCGCCAACTTTGTTTTGTTTTTTTGTACACAACTTCAAAATGTTAACCAATGTTTTAGTTTTGTACCAATATCTAGAAAAATATATGTTTTTCCACGATAATATTTCTCTACAAAATTACTAAGTACCAAATTTTCAACATTTTATGTATTCTGTGTTATATATTGTCAATAAGATTTTCCTCCAGGATTAGTTGGAAAAGCGCTTTGTAATAAGGACCTAATTCCCAATTAATGGTATAAAGCTATTGTAATTAAAAAAAAAAACTTTCCCTTAATTACCTTTTTAAGTCTTAGCTTGTTTGGACTATTTAGGAGATATGAAGTATTTATAGAAAACCAAGTATTACAAAAAGGCTTGAAAGTAAATCGAACTGCCTTTATTTTAAGCACTAATAAGTGTAAACTTAGGGTTTAGAATCCTTGAAATATAAATTTTTGCCTAAGAACACTCATTTTCAATTAAATTATGCTGTCAAAATATTTTTTTATCAGTTTTGTGTACATCCGTGGATGCGTAAAAAAACTGCTAGCTCAGAAAAAAAAAAGTCTTAAGACACTGACTGAAGTCAGATATTTATTGTAGAATATATACATTCCTACTATGTAACAGCAACTTTTTGTTTAAAGCGACTTGCTGGAAATGGCTCTTAATACAATTAATTTTTCAATTTTCTCAGAAAGGGCTGGAGTGATTTTGCTTGAACTCGATAAATCAATGTACAATTAAGTGGTTTTTAATAACAAATTGGTTTTATCCGCATTAAAATTGTATAAATGCCAAATTTTCCTCTAGTACCTTTTATTTTGTTTATTTGAAAAAAGTAACCAGTTCACATTGTAAGATATAGAAAACAATGGATAAATACAAGATATTAAATAATTTGCTGAATAACTAAAGCAGCAAAAACGAAAAATGTATATTTTCAAACCGAAAGTCGTGGGCGCGATAGCCACATCTTTTCCGACTGCATTACAGCTTCATTAAACTGATCTATTCACGGTAGGAACAAAATTTATATAATGAGGTGTAGATAGTTGACCGTAGATTAATGCTTCGAGAAGTTTGTCGGGGGGTGCGGTCAGCAAAGAACAACATAAATAAATATGGTTTTGTTTATTTATGTTGTTCTTTGCTAAACTTACAACTTAACGTAAACTTAAACAACGTACAAACTTCTCGAAGGAAAAAAAAAATTTATATATAATTTTATTTGATTGATATGCCACATATGTAATAATGAAGACAAACCAGTAATAGAGGTATGATTCTCGGTCATGACCAATCATACAGTATATCAAATCATATTCTTTTTCTAGTAACGGGCATTCTTCAAAAGTTGTTGATTTATAAAGTAACATTGATTGATATATTCGTCTATCGTATTACTGCAAACGTAAATAACGTTTCAATTCTAAAGACAAAATTATTTCACCAATGTTAATTAATAAAGAAAATTTTGAACGTTTTGGCTAATAAGCCATCTCCAGGAACAAAAATTTCATTTGTACATTCCAGTACATTCTGTGAGTCTGAAATTTAATTCGTTATTGTCACCTTGAAGAACTATAACAAACGAATTTTTATAGAACAGAAAAGTAAAAATTTGTTGTTTGTAATCTCACTTTTCCGGTCTTTACATTTTTATTGTGCAAAAACAAAAAAAAAAAAAAATGATAACGTGGGGAACATAAGTAGGATTTTAAGTGAAAGCTGTGTCATGCACGCACCACACCAGATTTTTTTTTACTGTTTCTTAGACTACATTGTATTTTATTGTATAACTTCCCCCATTTGTTATTCCAGCGATGTCGAGATGACATACTTGCACTTTTCATATCAGGCCAGATATGAAAAATAGACATGATCATTTTATTTGCCCAATCCTTATTATGAAATAAGTCACGTTTTTCGTCACGGGCTCCCAGACTAATATCAGTTTTTATTTAAAATTATTGGTTGCAATTACGTTGACAAAGCTAACTCCTTTGTCAACGTAATTTGGGCTAACGCCCTGTTATATTTAAAGTAGAAACGTAAACGTTAGTCTAACCATAAAAAAACAACTATTATATATTTGTATGGATGTATTTTACTTGGATATTTATTGGATAGGTTCCTAAAAAATTCATTTACTCAGTTATTAACTAAGATAAATAAAATAAGATACTTAGTTATTTTTTTTAGTGAAATGAAAACAAGTAGTTGTTGGAGACGTTAATAAAAAATAATTAATAATCAACTTACTTTTAACTTTCTCAACAAAACAAAAACAATAAAAAACCCTCGCTTACATTTTCTAAATAATCATATTCTTTTTCAGGTAGACTTAATGTTTTGAAGAAGTCTTTCGTTGCTATGTGGAACCTGTGCGGTTTAAGTCTGATTTTTTTCTTTTATCTTTATTCCGTAAACGGTAAGAATAAATTATTATTTTATTGTGACATATTATTATTAGTATTACAGCTGAAATGTACTCTAATAGTTCACAAAGTATGAAAGATATATTCGTTTCAAGTATGATGTCTAATAAAGATTTGTAATTTTCACGACCACTAACAAATACTCCATCTAGGCGTAACATCTGTTTTGTTTCAGCTGACTTGAGTGATGACGGAAATCTATTGAGTGATTATGTTTCAACGTACTGGAAAAGGGAGGCGGATTCGGGAAACAGTAACAGTGGAAACGCCTATGGAAACTATAGACCATCATTCACACCTCCTTTCGATGTCTTAAAAGTCCAAGAATGTTATGAATACACTTTAGCACACTTACAGGAATCTGGCTACGTTCCCGGAACTGAAGGACACGGTGAATCCAGGCACAATGAAGAACAAAGTAGCAGCAATAACTTCGCCAATATAATGTCGAACCCACAGTTCCAGGAAATATTCAAG
>NW_027110423.1:78669-84895 GCF_000696795.3 Halyomorpha halys
ATCGGGAATCTGATGTCGAATCAACAGTTCCAGGAAATATTCAAGAAATGTATGGAAGGGCAGAGTTCCTCTTCCTCCTCTTCGTCATCCTCATCATACAAGAAGAGGGAAGCCATTTTAAGAAACATGGTTTTGCGACATATATCATTGTTTTACTAATTTGTTTTATTTATAACATTTAAATAAATCAATATTTGCAAACAGCTTTATTATGTTTTCCTTAATAAATTTTTTTTTTATTGTCTTTTATGTTTAATCTGGTATTTTTTAATTTTTGACATGCTCTTTTATTTTTCTGTTGAAACATATGATCATCCGAATCTTACCATCAAATATACTTTATTGCATAGTTTCGTGAAATGTTCACGTTACTGGTTGTATGTTTTTAGTGTATAATATTAGTGTTATAATAATAGTATCAAATAATCTAAGGAAACCTGTAGTTAAGCATGGATAGTTTTGAAGATTGATTTTTATGTTGTTTTTTCTATTTAGATCTGTCCAGTTCAAAATGTTCCGTGATTACAGTCCTCAAATCTATGTCATATGACACGTTGTTTGAATACATAAAATATGAATTATCCCATCTAAATTAAATCTATGTATACGCAATGGATTCGAATTAAAATCTGTAACGTTCATTTCCAAAGAAGCTCCTTCAGACAGCTCAGTCTTCTTTACCAATAATGGCATTGTGATTTGATTGGCTGGTAAAGAAAAATGAGTTATCTCATAAGTGACCAGTACATTCCCATTATACTCTTTCAAATGTGCCTTCTAATGAACAGATTGACCAACTGTAATAGTAACAGTTTGAAGAAACGTACTTTTAATAATATTTCTCATCCAAAGATTTATAATTTTTCTTTGGAAAATGTATGGCAGGAATATACAAATATAACAGTTATCTAAAACTTACATTGTGCCTGTAGCGAGAGGGAGCAAGTGGTTGGACCACAACTCACCAGAGCGCTCCACCTCGAGCCTCACTGAAGCTCCTAAATTTACATAGTGCATTATTTTGTAAAAAACATATTGTCATTTTTATATATTAATAATTTCTGTACATAATACTTAGCAATATCTGTGCAATGAATAATAAATGATAACGATGCAATGCACGAACCTATCTCAAGCAGACATGTACCGACCGCTTCTCGGTCACAGCCGCATGGACTAGACCTATAAATAAGGGACTCTAAATCTCTCAAATCGATCGTAGATCCACATCCTTTCCTAGGTCTAGTCATGGCACAGATGGCGTATATTCTGCTTGAGATAGAGAAGTTCATTGCCAATCTATGCTCGTAAAAGTTGTTGTTTCTGTACGCACACCTAAGACAATGGCCTATCTCCTCTCCTTCTCTCCAGCAATCTTAGTCCGTCGCTTCATCTCGGCAACTAAGATTGTAACCTAATTCCTAACGGTTACACTGGTCCGTCCGCTTCATCTCGGCAACCAGTGTAATTTCTCGTCTCTCCCAGCTCTAGTCCGTCCGCTTCATCTCGGCAACTAGAGCTGCACCTAGCCTTATTAGCTTACTGGTCCGTCCGCTTCATTTCGGCAACTAGTAAGCTGGCTCCTATCATGACAGTTCTAGTCCGTCCGCTTCATCTCGGCAACTAGAACTGTTACTCTACCTCAGACTCTCTTACCTCGACCTCCTCTACCTGGGTCAGTGTCCAGGGCTCATCTTCTGGTACGGCCGTTCCTAACTTATAATGAATACGCCTTGTCGTGGGCCTTCTGTAAAGAGATATCAGGCTGGAGAAATCGCCTAAGACCAGACAACCCCAACATGCTCTTATCCATTTATTCAATGCTGAATTGTTATTGATTCAATATTGAAAATACTAAAAATGATTTTATGGGATTATTCATACTGTCAACTGAATGGCTCAAATATAAGTCAAGTCAAGTAAAAAAAAAAAATGCTTATTTAATAGCTTTATCGCCATGACTACAGTTATCTAACTGGCGCATGCGCTCGCCAGTTCAAACTCTTGTTTTATCCATTTTAGTCATTCTCTATTACTCCCTACGACTTAATTATTTCCAAAATATTAGACTTTTCAACGGTTTATAACTAGTTTGTATTAGTACTTTTATTTCCGGATATGTGTCTCTAATCTGAAAAAATACTTTTCCCTCATATCTTCTTAAGCTACATTCATACTATATTTTTCCTTTTTTCTTTACAAATAAAAATTTTATGATTTATAATTATTCAAAAAAAACAACTAAGAATTATAGGATACTTTAGAGAATGATTTCTTCAAAAATCCGCATTTAAGCCTTGTCGAACTATGTTAATGAGAATAACGCTGTCCCAGTTCTACAGTGTAACATCAAAAAATGGTTATTTTGAGATATGCATGTAGTCTTAGCAGTAAGGGGGTAAGATTTTTATAGCTCAGACCTGTAATATTTCGAAACATTTTTTTTTTACTTAGATTTTATTTTACTATGATTCTATGTCTTACTGTACAGATCATACCCTTATCACTAAGATTATATGCATATCTCAAAATAACATTTTTTTGAGATGTTAGACTATTGAACTGGGACAGAGATAAGACCTATCTCATATTAAAGACTATTCAATTGTCCGTTGTTTAATTAAAGTCGTTTGAGCCATTTTCGAGGAAATCGGGAAAATTTGAAGAAACAGCATTTCTATAATGCAAGTCGATTTTATCGAAAAAGTCGCCGTTATATCCCAGGTTCGTACAACCGTTCGTTTTTAAACTAGTCTGACTTTATGTGGAGCTGGGTTATTTGGACTCGGAGGACCTCAAAAACGTACATTTCCATCTAAAACGGGAATTAGAAATTTCTTCCGATGTAAATATCCTTTACTATCCCCTTACTATATATCTCATGCATGGGGTAAGTGAAAATAAAAATATAAATAGGAATTTTGTATTATTTTTCTCTCTCAGATTTTACAAAAGATTATTGTTCATAATTGGTTTGGGAAAAAACTTCAGTTTGCTATTGGTCCTACTAGATAAAAATGTAATCTTAGCTGTTCAAGATTTTTTTTTTTTTTTTGTACGCCTTTTGAATTGTGATTTTTACTATGAATATTACCTCCATTATATTAGAATGTAATTCTATACATTTAATTCGCTCAGAATGTTCAATATCTATATTCAGCCCTAGATTAGGTCATACCAAAGGTACCCAACCTGTGGCCCGCATTAATTTGGTCCTGGGAAAGAGTAGGCAGCAAATACGTTGTGAAAAATTATGATCAATAAAGAAGATAATTTAACAGGATCATTCCATATGACAACCTATTGGATTCAGAAATTCGTTTTAAGGATTGGCCTTTACGGAAAAAATAATGTAGAAGAGTGGAGGCAAGAGTTGAAAAGTGCTCGGAAGGTAAAACACTAGGAACGTCTTGAGACTTCTAAATCCGAGCTTAGTTGCTAACTGCCATTGTATGCAGATTCAACACCATCCTGAGCAAGGTACCCCCTCTCTCCCAATTAGCCAGATTAGAAGAAATGGAGGGGCCAAATTAATAGGGAGCTGATTAACTTTAACATCTTTCTCACTTTTGTCTCAAAGAGGGACCTAATTTTATAATTATATACATGTTTAATATGTTACAAAGAAAAAAAAAATGTGTTCTTTCTTCACAATCTGGATTTAAATAAAATTTTATAACCTGTATCAATAATTAGGCAGTGTTATTATTCAAATAATTTTTCATTATATTAACATTTATATAATTTTGTATTCGCTAGTGGTTATTCAGAAATTATAATATCTAGAATAATTGCTTATGTGTTGAATAATTTTTTGATTGTTATTGATTATTCATTATGAGTGTCAGAAATGAATTATTGAACAAACTGTATTATCCTTATTAAAATAGTCTTGCTGTACACTATCGAACTAAAGTGAAAAATTTAGAATACGTGTTTTCAGCAGTGGAATATGCGTTTTGAGGTACCCTAATTACGAATCACCAAGTCTCACAAAATGGTCTGTATGTGAACACCCAACCTCAAAATTGAAAATTCGTATGAAATTAAAATTATATATTTAAGGAAGGTGTATGCCGGGAACGTGACAGTACTTTTATCGACAATATCGACTGGCCTGAAGCGCCCCTTTAACAACGATATGCTAGTTTTCACATTTTTTCAAATTTCTCAAAAACTGCTCTAATGATATTGATTAAATTCGGTAATTACAATAAAGTAGTATTCAATATCAAGTAAGTGTTATCCTCATTAAAATAGTCTGCCTGGACTTAACTGAAAAAAAATTGTTCCTCTAAAGTGATTTTAAACTTGTTTATTTGAAATAATCAACCATCTCTCATTGTTAGTTGTAATATAAAATGGATAAATATGAACTGTGAACGGATTTATCGACAAAAGGGAAAAATAGTTTTCAAATCGGAAAGTTAGGGAAATTAGCAATAGCCGAGAGCATCTGAAATTTTACCATCCCACTTCATAGTACAACGGCGTCATCTTTTATTAAACTTGATATATATGAAATATTAGTCAATTTGATAATTAGTGTCAACTTTTCATGATTGTTATGAGAATAGTCAGACATTTATTTCACTTACTAATACGTGAAATATACAGTTACAGGAAGTATTGTCAACCTATACAATAAAAAATATTTTGTAGGAAGATAGTAGGGGTGGCGTTCAATAAAGGTACAAAATAGTAGAAAAACGATTTAATGTTAACCAAAGTTTCGCTCAACTTTGCAGGGATAAATAAAAACAAGTTACAAACATTGTAAGAAGTGAAAGGAAATTGGAATACACATGCAAAGAAAGTAAGAACACATACAAAAAAATATTTTTTTTTTTTTTTAAAAAAATAAAACGCTTAATGTGAGTGTGGTTTGCTTTTATTAAAAAATTAATTCTGCACCACTACAACCCATAAAGGGTCAGGGGTGCAGTACTTTTAAGGAAGTACTATTACTGGACTAACGATTGTGCAAGGAGGTGATTTAGTGAGAATTACTCCATTCACAGACAAGGTTTTTTTGAGTGCGTTCATTGTGTTCACTAACAGTAATAGAATCCGCATCCTCATATCACAATGATTCTACGAGTAGTACAATTATTGAATTGGCATTTTTTGAGGGGTTCACCCTTTGTGTTGTTACATTTTGGATGCCAGGTATTTTCTTAGCGTTATTATTTTTATTTATACTTTTTTCATGTATTTATTTATACGACAAAAGTGTTATTGAGCTGCTTAGGTAATAATAAAGTAAATTTTCTTATGATAGGAACAAGCATGGAAGAGATCCTCCAAGAAAAACAAAACGAAGTGGAAAAATTAATGTTTTTTTTTTTAAACTATTAAATACTACAACAGAATATAATGGTTGCTATTTGATCCACCAATGACCCTTAAGCGTAGAGTTGGATTAAATCAATAAATAATAGAGGAGTAGGTAGGTATTTCAGTAATTACAAAACAAAACCGGAGTCTTAAATTATAAATTAACTTTATAAGAGCATGGTAGTAAGGTACAATAGGAGCAGGTAAGTACCTATTTTAATAACAATAAATATGGAATATCACATTTTTGTATCTTTCGTAATAATAAATTGAACAGGTACCAGTAGGTACTTGGATACGTAATTGGCACATTATAATTCAGAAAATAATATTAATTAATATAATTAGGTAGGTAACCATAAAATAAATCACAGGTCGGTTAATATTTTTCTACATGTTGTGACTTAGAAAAATGATTTGGGATAAATGTTCAGGGAGAAGGTGACTCCGTTTTTCAGTCTTTGTTTAATTAGTCGATAACCATTTTGGGAGGAGCGGAGAGGCGAAGTCGGCCAGGGCCCTGTTTGATAATGAAAGCTAATAATATTAGTTCAAAATACAAGTATCGAAACAACGTGTTAATTACACTAATATTTATTTTTTTCATAATAGGCAGCACTATCAGTGATATTGTAGGAGCTAAAAAGTACTAAAGTACAAGTTACTATTGTACAAGTCAGTGTAATTGTATTAAGTTAAATCGACAAGACTAATAGTATTAGTTTGTACTTTATTATGAAACAGGGCCCAGGTGATCCACTACAGAGGAGGGGGAATAAAAAATGGCGGTTGTTTCAAAACCTTAAAAAAAATATTAATTTTTCATTCGGAGCTCTATATCTTAAAAACTACCAACACTAGACAATCTAAGAGAACATTATTTAAAGCA
>NW_027110423.1:86130-89839 GCF_000696795.3 Halyomorpha halys
GTTTTTTTTATGGCTTTGAAACAGCCGCCATTTTTTATTCCATCTACCTATACTTGGCAGACTCATCAATTTTGACTAGTAATTATACATAGTTTTCATAAAGTAATCAAAAATTGGGGTGAGATAACTGCCTTTTTTCTCCTCTTGGGCTTTTGTACTATCCCTTCCTTTGCAGACAGACTCAGTAAAATTTTAAATTAAAATTTTTTTAGTGACCGTGTAAAATTTTACAACACAATCAGTTCGGACAATTAAAAATAGGTAAGGGATGAGGGAAAAAAATATCTGAAATTTTAATATAAAATTAAAAGTTTCAACACCTATATTTATTGTATTTTTGTCCACTATTTCACAAATTATAACTTTATTGAAATAGTGGATAAAAATAGGTTAATTGACTAAGGTATATTTTTGACAAAGGAAGAATAGCAAGTAACCTTTTAATGGTGTTATTGTAGCTGTGATATCATAAATAAAATATCTTTGAGAATGGCCAGAGTGGCCGAAACGTTAAAAGAGAATAAAAATATTGAGGCTATATGAATATTTTTTATTATAATTGATAAATGAATAAATCTTTTTCTATATACAGTCGCCAATCATCTTTCTCCTTCGACAGTATTGCTGAAGATCCTGCCCCACTCTATCCCTCCATAGGTCCTTCGGCCTACTATGACACACACCATCTTGTTCACTCTTGTATCACCTACTTGCTATTCTATCCTCGCTCGTCTTCATAACCTGGCCTAACTATTTTAGTCTTTATATTTTATTGACTGAGGAGGTACTAATTTCTTTGTAGATCCGAAATAGTTCGCTGTTCTTCCTTCTTATACTAAGGCCGTCTTCGGGTCCTAGGATTCTCCTAGAGTTAGTCCTTCAAACCTGTCTTAAAGCAGGTTGATACTTTTACAGTTTAATATCTCTCCACTTATGAGATTACTGGTCTTATTACAGCATGAATTCACAATGTTACTTTGGAGTAGCTTTGAGGCTGAGAAATAAGCTGTACTTCTGCAAAAATTTTCCTTCTCAACTCCTCTTCCTCGTTCAGCGCAACGTTATAATAGAGCCAAGATATTGAATGCTTTTGACTGTTTTAAAAATAAAATAATAAATCTCGTATTAGTTATCTAGCTGCCCCTCCCCATCCCAAAAAAATGTAAACGATTCAGTCAATTTCTGTTTCTACGACTTCTTCTTAACATACAATCTGTACCATAATAAAGAAGCCCAGATGCTTACAAATGTTAAAACAATGCCCCTCGACCGTAATACGAACTCGTACAATGAAGGTATTCAAATGGTGAGGTTTTGAGGTGAAGTAATGTTTCATTCAGTTGGTGGTGAAGTGCTATCGACATTGGGATCAGTGGGTTACACTCTAGAACTCCCGCTTCAGCGAACAAAGGCACTCCGAGTCTATTTTCCAAGGAGGACCGCTAAGGCGTAATGATGTCTTGTTAGCTATTCGCTTCTTTTGTAATAATTGATGCTTCAGGGTCTTTAAATAAAAAAAAAATAACAACCTTAAGAAAGGGCATCTTCACAGTCGGTTTACTTCGCCTAATTCGCTTCATCATGAATCTATTATTGGATGACTCTTTTTGGATCAATTATCCCATCATTGTATCATTATAATTTTGCTTTTTATCAGTGTATAATCATCTTTTCCTCCCACACCGACTCCATGTTTTAGCTAATTTAATGTTGCTCAATACATATACTTTTTTTCACATTAACTTATCTATTAGTAAGTATCACAACCTTGGGCAATAAGTAATAATGATATGTCACATTCATATCAATATTAAAAAATATATAAAAATAATAATAATGAAAAAATAGCTATATGTATATAAACAGAAAGATAAATAAAATGAACATAATAAAACTATCTACATGAAGAAATAAGGAGAAAATAAAATAAGTAAATTTTTTCTAAGACTGCTCTACTCTCTACTAGTAAATATTTTTAAGATAACATAAGCCAGACTCCAAGGAAGGGAAGATTCGTTTTTTTAATTTTTGGTGTTATGATCTCCTTAAGAGATATTACCCTCTTGGTTTCGATATTTTCTAACCATATACAGCAACAGCATAAGTTTTTGAACATAAGTTTTGAATTTCGAAAATAACTACTTATAGTACATTTTAAGTTTTTTAGATATTTATTTAGGTATCAGAATCTCATAAAACATAAGAATAGTAAATTTCAAAATATATTTCCGAAAATTTTGATTTTGGGCCACCTGCGGGTCGGTTTGACATCATCGATTTCCCTTCATTCCGATAGAAACGAATATTGAGGGGTTGTTTGTCTTTTCGTGAGAACGTCAAGAAAATGAATATTGCTTTCCTGTCGTCATTAATATGGAAAGATTAATTTGAATTTTAAATTGATATTTTCTCTTTTTTTTTCTATATGTATATATTTTCGTCTTTTTTAGTGACCGTCAGCCAGTTGTAAACAATTTTTATTATTTGCATATAAATACCATTCATTACTTTATTTTATTTTGTAAATTACTATTGACGTAAGAAGACTTGTGCATGAATTTTTATTACTGTTTCAATGTATCATCGACATGTTACGGACGTTAAAATTTTGATGTATCCTCAAATATCGTTGGTCCCCAGGTGAAATACACTAAGTCGAAATTTGAAGTTTTGAAATATTTAATGATTTTATTTTTAAAATGTTATTTTTAATTGGTTAAACTTTCAATTTCTAAAGCTTCAAAAAATATTCTCGAAATTCCAGGAACTTTTTTTTATATATCTGACAGAATTAAATAACAATTTGGCACACACTTCACAAAACTTTCATTTTTTTAAAATCCCCCTCCCTTGATATTTCTGGCATACGGGGTGCGGGAGCAGTGGGGTAGTGCGCTGGGGTTTGCGCATGCCACTGCTCCCAAAAATCAACAATTTTTTTTTTAACTTTTATAAATTAATTATTTAGTTATTATTGGGAACAAATTTTTACTGTGATGCAGCCCAGCGCTCGGTTGAGCACCTTACTGATGGGGCTGCACCTTGCACACGTCCTTCTGGTCCACATCCATTTGGGGGGTGCCCCCTGTAGTTAGCAGGCTGGTCCAGCCCTCCTGGTCTCAGTCTGGGTCAGCTTTCTCCTCTTTCGGTGGCTCGCCAATGTCGGGCGGTTAAGCGCTTCCCATTGTGAAATGAATTGGACCAACCCGTAAATCTTCTTCCACCCGTAAATGAACTCCCTGAAGAAGAGATAATTCTCTTCTTCCATCAAACGAGCGAAGTTCGACTTCTGCTTGCTACCCACCTTCCATTCCATTCCTCTATTGATTCCTCCCGCAGCATTTTCTTCCATAAGTTTGGAGTCTCACCGGTCCTTTCTCTGAGTTCCTCCTGTAGCGCTTCTAGTCCCTGCCTCTTTACTTCATATTTAAGGACATCCTCCCTGAGGATGAGGTCCAGGGGCATCGCTCCGACCAGCACCTGCACCGACTCATGTGAGACCGTTCTTTATGTCTTCGTGACCCTCAATAGAGCCAATCTCTGAATGGTGGTCAGTCTGCTAAAAAATATTGGTATTATGTGAGGAGGTAATATAGTAATAATATGAAAATAATTTTTTGGTTGTTTCCTTGAAAATGGTCTAAGGGGAAGATTTTTAAAATAAAAAGTTGAGATCATTAATTAATAAAACCACTCTTAAAGAATCAAT
>NW_027110423.1:89889-90980 GCF_000696795.3 Halyomorpha halys
AAAATTTTTTTAATCTTTTATAAATTAATTATTTAGTTATTATTGGGAACAAATTTTTACTGAGGTGCACTCAGCGCTCGGTTGAGCACCGTACTGATGGGCCTGCACCTTGCACATGTCCACTGCGTCTTTTTGGCCACCATCCATTTGGAGGGTGCCTCCTGCAGTTACCAGGCTGGTCCAGCCTTCATGGGGTCAGTCTGGGTCAGCTTCCTCCTTTTCCGGTGGCTCGCCAATGTCGGGCGGTTAAGCGCATCCCATTGTGAAATGAGTTGGGCCCACCACCTTCTTCCACCCATAAATGAACTCCTTGAAGAAGGGATAATTCTCTTCTTCCATCAAACGAGCGAAGTTCGACTTCTGCTTGCTACCCACCTTCCATTCCATTCCTCTATAGATTCCTCCCGCAGCATTTTCTTCCATAAGTTTGGAGTCTCACCGATCCTCTCTCTGAGTTCCTCCGGTAGCGCTTCTGGTCCCTGCCTCTTTACTTCATATTTAAGGACATCCTTCATATATAGTCACACACACATCATATCACACTTTTATATATAGTCATCGTTACTGGGTACCTGAGGTCCTAAAATGCACCCCCTATTCTAAGTAGAATAGTATTAAATAATACTAAAGGACTGAGTGACAGGGTCACCCTGTCCTTTAGATACACCACATCAAAACTCCTTCTTATCCTCACACCAAGATATGTCACCTTCTCACCCGGTCTAATCCTCTCTCCTTGGATACCCATGGTGATATAGGATAAGCCTCTTCCATGCAGCTTCTTATGAGTAAGACAAAGGCAATTAACCTGCAAAACAAAGACAATTTAAATAAATTGTGACAATTCAATGATTAAGGTATGCTAAAAAATATTGGTATTACGTGAGGAGGTATTATAGTAATAATATGAAAATAATTTTTTGGTTGTCTCCTTGAAAATGGTCTAAGGCCCGAAACGTTGGGAGATTTTTAAAATAAAAAGTCGAGAGAAATTTGGATCATTAATTAATAAAACCACTCTTAAAGAATCAATGAATCTAATTATTTATAGTGTTTTCAACATTGATTCTATAACAACTTAGCATTAAATA
>NW_027110423.1:91030-98047 GCF_000696795.3 Halyomorpha halys
ATTTATAGTGTTTTCAACATTGATTCTATAACAACTTAGCATTAAATAAATACTTCAGACTTGGATGTAAATATTATTAAACTGTTACATATCTATATTTCTTTTTGGCAGATTAGGAAAACTAATAAGAGAATATCCTGCCGTAGTGTAATCATTTAGAAATATCTGTTCTAAAACGAGGATCAATTTCAACTCAAAGTGGGGTGGTAAATGAATGTTGTACGGCAAGAGATTTTTTTATTTTATATTAAAACGGCTGAGATTATTCTGGTTCACGATTTTTTTCCTCATTCTTTGTGATTGATATTTAATAAACGAATTCATTCAAACAGCATTGTGGAAACAAGACATATAACAATATAGCTCACAAAGTCAAATATCAATATTTTAGCACACGATTCGATATGCCAGGAATTTTGTTGGATATTCTTTTTAATTTCATCTGTAATCCACGTGTCGTAATGAATGTAGAATATAGTTATAAATTGTTTTATTTTCGGGACGGAGTAGGTGTTGGTTCCGCTGAAGCAGATTGGGGCTCCGACATTTTTGTAATTGAAAGCCTGAATCAACTGGATCCTTCAATTTAATTAACGAATAATAGAGGATTTAAGGGAAGTCTCTTGGCCAGTTTTTCCATCCCCCTCGTGCAAGGTCTCTTCCCTAACAGGATTTTCCAGTCTTAACGAAGGCTCATTTAGTACATTATGTCTAAAGCTTGTCTTAATACACCTTTTAACTAAATTCATTCAAACCAGGTTAAATGAAGTATTATAATTCATTCTCAGGAGAAGAAATTTTCTTTTCTTAATCAGAGAGAAACACCTTATTTATTAAGAGATGCTGGAAAACATCTATTATAGCTGTTTAACGTAACAGATCATATAGTACTAAACAAATGCGACATTCAGTTGGAAAGTTTAACGAAATAAATAGTGCAAATAAAATATTGATAAATTGACCATTTTTACATGTTATCCATGGCTAATATAATTTGCCATAATTTAGTTATGTTATCAATTAATTTAATTTAAATATAACATTGGGGAACTAATAAATAATTTTTTTTCAGCATGGTTGTTGGAGTGAAATTTGCAGTTTAAAAGGGATACAGAATTTGAAATATTCTCGAATTGCTTTATATTTATACAGGTTTGGAATCTTCTAATTTTAGAATATCACATATATATGGCACCAAGACCGCAGGAACGAACGGGGACAATAAACAAAAGATGCATAAAGGACAAAAAATAAAAACATATGTACATGTTCAGTAGTTTCTTCCCCTTTTGAAACATTTTGAATAGTTCTACATACATTTAGCTGTGTTCATTCATGATTCAAGTCATTCATGATTTTATAAAGGGGTGGCTCAAGTGAAGAAATTCCTAAATAGAAATCTTAAAAATGGGCAGTTAATAATGTCAATGTTTTTATGATGTAGGGGGAAATTAAAATAGATCTTACCATTCTATAAAGATACTCCTATTTGAAAAAGTACATGAAAGTATGTGGATTTTTTTTTTTTTTACGGAACGGACTTTCAAAACCACGCGAATATCATTAGTTTTTCCTTCTTAATTTTTCTCTTCTTCTCTCCCAGTATCTTCTCATCATTTCTTTGTGCCTTTGCTTCCTCTCTTTCGATCACAGTCTGTCTTTCCAACTTCGTGATTTTCTCCTTTATGCCATCTTTTTCCAAACTGTTATTTAATACTATCTCTTCCAGATATTTAAATTTCGTTGTCACTCTTATCCGTCCATATTTCGTCTCTATTACTTTTTTGCCGTAGTTTGTTTCCGTTGTCATAAATTCTGTCTTTTCGTAGGAGACTTGTAGGCCTGCTTTTTCCGCTATTTCTTTCAGGGTATTTATTTGACTAATTGCCTTTCCCTCTGTTTCCGCTAGGAGGGCTAAATCACCTACAAAGGCTATGCAGCTCACTTTCATGTGTTTTTTCTTGAACCCTACTACGGCCTCAGCGTTATTTATTTTCCAGAACTCTCTCATTATTTTATCGAGTACTATCTTAAATAGTGTTAGTGACAGGCCGTCTCCCTATCTTAGTCCTGTTTTTACCAGGAAGGATTTACTGCATTAGTCCCTGAAACTATGCTACGTTTTATGTAATAAAAAATACAAAATTTGTTGTTCTATATTTCATACATTCCAATGTTACAGAATTGGATCACAAATGATTTCTACATCTAAACACCTACAATGATAAGAAAAAATAAGTTTATATAGGTTAAAGTCAAATAGAATATGTTAAATAAAGTAGAAGTTAGATACTAGAGAAAATTAGAGTTCATTTGAAACTTATCAGAATTTTTTTTTCCCATAATTCGATCGCAAGAAACCGTTGACACACTAAATCATGTAGGCTGATGTACAAATTGGCACAAATCTTACCATTACCGTAACAAAGTAATAAACAAAGATTGGGTTTCATTAAGAGATCTTAAATACAAACAATAGCTTCATATTAGCTTCGTTTACTGACAGTACTTTTAACAAGCGCCTAAATTAGGAATTCCGAGAACTCACCAAAGCATTACCTAATGCTATTTGAATGAAGATGTTTTTAGTTCTCACAAAGGGATTGATTGTACGGATATTAACTCTTTTGTAAGTGGGATCTGGATAAAGTTTTCTGTGGTCATTTTTGCAATTTAGAGGAAGGAGTATTTGAATAAAGAATAAAACTTGAACAATGAAGTTTAATTTAAAAACACAAGTTCTTTTGATTCTCTATCTCAGTTTTTTCAACGTTTCGGCCCTTCGGCCATTATCATGGACCGAAACGCTGGAGGAAAATAAAGGATCAAAAGATGTGTTTTTAAAATAATTGCCTAATCAAATTGAACAGGGATTCGATGACAGTTTTCGAAATAGCCTTCAAAGAGTTTAAGAAAAAGTTATGATAATGTCTTTTACAATAAAACCAGGAATGACTGCAGAACTAATTCATTGATCTATTAAACTAGCATAAGGTGAAGATGAATCAACCTATGAATAATCAGGTGGTGGCATAACCTTATCTCCTTCAAAGAGAAAATGAAGCCAAAAAGAGGGGAGTTGACCACGCCCTTGGAGTTCAGATTTATTTTGAGGTAAATAGGAATATCTAATATTGTATTATAAACTGAAATAGAAAGCAATTGGGGATTGGCTCTTACTCCTTTACCACACCCTTGGTGTTCATCGTAATTTGGCTTCACTTTTACTTGTAGCTTATCCTCTTCAGTGTACTCCTTCTTCCGAAGGCTTAGTATCTTGTAAATAATGGTTTTAAACTTGAATATATCAAATTAAGGTCTCCTTGAGAATGGTCCAAGGACCAAAACGTTGGAGCAAAATAAAGAACGCTGATTTGAAGGAGCAAAAGGTATTACATACCTTATTAATTAAGATATTAATTAAATACCTAATTTCAATCAATATATCGATATATAATATATGAACTAATTAAGTTTAAGTTTCATCAGTGGAAGTGTAAAACATATAAAGAAAAAAATTATGGTTAATTAAGAAGTTGGTACAACAGAAAGGACGTATAATAAAATTGTTTAGGAAAAGCCTGAGGACATCTGAAAGTGAGGTTGGTTTCTTGATTTGGAATATCGCAAGTAATTAACCACTTTGTAGTAGAGAATAGCTGCCGTTTAGGTAACTTCGTTCTGTCATTTCTTTAATGCAGTCAAAGACTACATTAAATATTCATACATAAATATGGATATTAACTTGTGACTAAGTTCAAAGCCTACTCATAGGTTTAGGAATTAAGATTCTATACTTTAAGCTTCAGAATAAGGACAGTCAAATGCCAAATAGCTATTCCTTTGATGAAATTAAGCAATTTTATTGCTTTTTGTTAAAGAAGCTAGATATTTATGAACTTATTATTATTTTTTTTTTTTTTACATCAATCCGATTTTGAATTTTTACTTTAGTGATACTCAATTACAATTCAATGTATTTATATTATCTGAAATATTATTGACTGCTACTGTACTAAATGTATTCCGTTTTATTTAAGTAAAATTATTATTTAAGAAGATAATCAGTTGGCCAGGTGTAAGGATTGTAGAAAGATGGTCTGGATGGCGGTCAAAAAAGATGCAAAAATAAAAGAAAAAACTATTTGTAAATAACCAACGTTTCGGACCACTTTGCTGGGCTTCATCAGGGCAGAGTTCAGAAAGTAAAATGGACTATTCTTCCTACAAACTGAAATGTTTATGATTTGAAGAATAACATTTTTTCAACCCCACCTAATCTCTGATAAATACCAAAGTTTTTTCTTCCTAAAATTTCTGTCAAAAAAATATTTGTACGAGTCACCTTTCTTTGATTGATGGGATGGACTCACACGGGTACATCCATTGTTGTGTGATGGGGACAGATGTACTGTAGTAGAAGATTTGAGGTCATTAATACATTGTCATTGTCATGGACTATACCCTTCTTCTTCTCATGTAAATCATTTGTTCCGTTAAGCTTGTAAATTTGTCTAGTTAAGCTAGCGAACTGATTCTTTTTTAGTTATTTAATCTTCAGGATTTTCGCCCCACAGTTTTCCAAATTGGTCATGGTATATCCAACTGGTTCGGTCACGGAGCCGCAAGGGAAAAGTCGAAGGAAATTCTCAGCCGGAAAATATTTGAATGATATTTCTGTTTTTCTGATACCGATCTCCTGAGTTCGAATCGAGCCTTAGTATAAATATTTTAAAGTATGAATTTATTTATTTAAGGTTATAATTATGTTTATTTTACATTTTAACTAATTCTAAATAAATAATATATTATTGTAATGGATCATTGAGCTGTTATTAGGCATTCAGTCCTGAACGACCATTGATGGGCCACGAGACGGCCGAATACTGATAGGACTCCTGTAGCTGACCCAAGTACACTGGCATTCTAATTAGCTTACGCACGTGGTTATCAAGTCAAATTGCTTCCATTGATGGCCAAGTCTTTCCACTATGGCTGTTTACAATGCAACAGGTACGATTTGCATAATAATATACACTAGGTATATGATAAGAGTTAAAACTAATATATTATTATAATGATGATCCATAACTGTTAAAAAAAAAGTTCTAGCAAGATAGCAAACGCTTCCTTGCGAAGTAGTGGTAGTGATTCAAAATTGATCCATTACCAAGATGTCATCTTTTAAATTTAAAGGTTGTTTTATTCCTATTTTATGGAGGGGGGATAGGAATAAAACAACGTATTAGTTTATATAGTTTTTAAATGTAATGCATGCTTCTTAAAAATGAATTTTATTTTTAATATTTATTAATGTATAAGTTGAATACTGATCGATAGAGGATTGGCAGATCGCCGGCGAATAAAAATGGCTTAACTCCCATTGGCAAATTGAGTCTCAATTAACTCACATTCAGAGAAAATAAAGTGGGGCTGAGGACACATCCCTGATTATAGCTTCAATAACAAAATAAATAATTATCTGCCACAAACGCATTCGAACCCAAATAATTGGAGTACATTGTCTTACCACTGCGCCACTCCACGCTCCAGAAAAAATATATAGGTAAATGTATAAATATACATTGATAATTATACTATGTTATATATAAATTACAAAGTTACATTAAATAGTTATACGCTATTTGGTTAATTTAAAAAAAAAAAGGTTTTAATTAAAGTCAACCACCTTTTTGGAGGTTAATTGAACTCAGAACATCTTTGCAGCCGTCCATTAACGGGTCTTTTGGTTACTTCCGAAGTCGTTCGCAAATTTTATCTTCTGACATTAATTATTCTGGTATTGATTCTAATTCATTGCCATACAATGTCCCAAGGTGAGCAATAAAGAAAAATTCGAGTCCGCTCTCTCTTACATGTTGTTGTTGATTGTTGTTTAAAGGCGTAAAACCCTCCGGTCATCAACGCCTATGGCATGATAAAAGTAAAAAAAATAAATAAAATAAATAAATAAAAAATAATTAAGAAAAAAAATAAAATAAGTAAAAAACATAAAAAAATAAAAATCGAAGAGGAGTTATAATTTATAAAGAAGGCGATGTGCTTTTAAAAATTCAAGCATTCGTGTAATTTTAGCTTCGGATAAATTTGGGGTCAGTCCTATCCTATTTATTGTTGGCAAATAGTGAGTACACTCTTCAAAAATATGTCTAGTCGTAAGAATGGACTGACAATATTTGCACGTTGGAGGTGGCAGTTTTCTGATCAGGTCTCTTACATGTATATGTCAACTGCTATAGTATAGAAGTACTTGTAGTCATGTCCCTGGTTAGACTCCAACCATACAAAGTTTTATATGCGGCCTTAATACTTACAATTTAAATACAGTTTTCTATTTATACTGAACAATTTACAATGAAATACAATAGTATCTCTACATCTATATATTTTTTACCTGCTGGGACACAACAAGCCTTATGTTGAGAAATAATATTGTTGGCTATGAAATTATTAAATAATCGTAGTGAACTGATTCTTGCAACCAATAAAATCAAATCACGACAGGCCAAACGCATGATCATTGCCAGTTCCATGACTTAAGATAACTATGATCACGCACTAATAGCCATAACTGAGAAAACTGATACTGCCATGAGAATCAGTATATATTACCCAATAATTTATCAATTTATCGAACAGGTTGGCTTTAACGATTAGGATATATAGTTCCGTTATTTATGTCGAACTTATTTGTTAACTATAACATACAACATACAACCCACCAACAAATATACAACCCAAATTAAACCTCTACCTATCAAAATCAAGAAAATTAAAAGCAAAATTGATTGTACTGCGACATTTTTTTTGTTCCTTTTGTCTTTTAATTTTTAATTAAATTTTACAGAGTATAAAACCTTACTAGAAATTAATATGTAGAAATTATTATACAAATATATCACCGTAATTAAAACTATAACTCTAAATTCCATATATATATAATCCCTTTGATGAAATTAATCAATTTTATTGCTTTTTGTTAAAGAAGCTAGATAT
>NW_027110423.1:98097-100562 GCF_000696795.3 Halyomorpha halys
TATATATTATGGTGCTTCGCATGGAGTACGTTTTGTAAATAAACTCATCTTGAACAGGGTCACTATACAAGAGAAAAAAATAAAATATTCCTGGCGTTTTACTTTAAACATGAATTTGGGAAACAAGGACTCAAAAGATCCTTGCAGCCTCTTCAACTAAGTCTTCTTTTCAGATATGA
The DNA here is from genome assembly GCF_000696795.3 of Halyomorpha halys. NCBI lineage: Eukaryota > Metazoa > Arthropoda > Insecta > Hemiptera > Pentatomidae > Halyomorpha > Halyomorpha halys. The sequence goes on from NW_027110423.1 coordinate 98,277, forward strand.
ACAAAAGATCTCTCCTTTTGTTGGAACGGTTGCAAGGAGCTCACTGACCATCGCTAAATAGTGAAAGTTGAATGAAGTAGTGGAGGACTTCTTCGGATTGAAGAAGTTATATTGGAGCCTGGAATCTCTTTGTATTAATGACCTTTCTAGTTCGTCTTCCAGTTTTATGAGAAAATAACTACGTGCCAATTATGACAAATGGCACGCTCAATCAAATATTCATTGCGATCCTTTTATATAAAAGTATATTATATTAAAGTTGTATATTATTTGAAATATATATTTCAGAAACCTACATCCTGATTTACATTTATTATCATTTTTAATTATTTTTCGAATAAAAAATTATATTTTGTATATTTTTTTTTAAGATGAAAATCATAACAGTTATTGTATTTTGGGACATATTATCCGTTCTATTTTCTTTAATATAAGAAAATAATAATAATAAAAGCTTATCGAACACAAAAATTGGATACCGATGCCACCAATCGTTCTCTACATCTGTCCAGTGACGCCCCTCAAAACCCAAATCTACTGAATGAGTCTTAAAGCAATCTTCCCATCTAGGTTTCGGTCTACCCCTCGGACGTTTACCCATCGGTTCATGGATTATTAACATTTTACGGATCCGTTGGTAAGTTCCAGAACCTTACATGCTCATCTTATCGTCGTGATGCTATAACTTGAATTATATTTACCGAATGCAGTTTCCTCAATTCAGCGATGTATGGCCTCCTAAATTCTTCCGTTATCGAATCCTTTTTCGGTCCGAATAATTTATTTTCAAAACCTTAAGGTGCTGTTCTTCTCTTAGTGTAAGTAGCTACGTGAGATATAATATAATGAGAAAAATACTTATACAATTTTTTTTATTAGTATACTTTTTATTAGTAACTTATTCTGGTCTATTTTTTTTATTTATTTTTTTAGTCTATAGTTTCTACTGTAACATTTTTCAATTTAAGTGTCCTCCTGATTTAATAGATTGCCATAATATATTTAAGAGCTAAAAAAGAAAAAGATAAATAATATGAAAGAATTCATTTGGACAGAAAAAAATATTAAGCAAAAAAAAAGAAGTGTTTCCAATTATTTAATATATGACTGTTATTTTTTTTTTTTTTTTTTTACTATTTGATATCTATATGGGATATATGCCCTATTTGTTATTTTTCTTTTGATATTTTACTAAAGGTAGTGTGTTCTGGGAAAGGACAAAGGCAGGTGAAACAATCCTTTGAGTACTACCTTGCATCTTCTTATTATGGAAATATTTTATTACCTTGGTACAAATATAATAAATAACATTAGATCAACATTTCTGAAAAGAAATTGAGGTATATATTCAAATTATACGAAAATAAAATATAATATAGGCTGACATGAAGTTTATATTAAAATTTCCAAATCGTTAATTTTAGGTGATTCATTATAGGTTTTATGATTTGGACACAGTTCAGTTTTATAGGGGGAGTAAGTAAGACATTAAAGAATCCAGGTTCGAATCTGGTCGTGGCAGATAATAATTTATTCTGTTACTGTAGCCATGACTCAACCCGGTTGGTTTGGGAGCCTTTCTGGGGTACACCCAGCCTCTATAAAGTGAGGCGCTCTTAGTAGAGGAAAATCTGGCGGTTTAGCGTAATCACCTTGTACAATAGTTGGTCTAAAAACAGGGGGTTCAGTACATTGTAAGGAAGTACCTTACTATGCACTGAACCCCTCACTCTTCAAGGGTTGTAACAAAATTAAAGGTACTTTGAAGAAAGCCATTTGGAAAATTCGCCATTTAAGCCCTATCAGACTATTTCACTGAGAATAAGACCTATCTGATATTAAAGACCATTTAATTATGTATTGACATACCGAGTTTAATCAAAATCGTTAAAGCCTTTTTTTTGGGGGGGGGAGGGGGTAAAATCGGAAAAATGTGAAAAGTTGTGGTTCTTGGTGATTATATTTTTTATAAAAACATTTTTGTCACATCTAAGACTTATTTATCTTAAATATATAATTTCAGTTTTGTACGCCTTTTCGTTTTCGAGCTAGCCTGACCACATAAACCCAGACACATACAACTGCGGCTAGCGCCCTAACTCCTCCACTGGCTTTTAATACACAGTTGAGAGAGAAGCGCCGGGATCTTACGGAGTCCTGCTCTTTCCTCCACAAGTGGGTGGGGGGAATAGCTAGGTTTGGAGTTCCCCAGGCTGAATGTAAATATTCTAAATAGGAATGATTGTGCTAAAGATATCGTTTTACTTTTCTTTTTTGTATTTATTT
>NW_027110423.1:100612-102919 GCF_000696795.3 Halyomorpha halys
TTTTTTTTTTTACTATTTGATATCTATATGGGATATATGCCCTATTTGTTATTTTTCTTTTGATATTTTACTAAAGGTAGTGTGTTCTGGGAAAGGACAAAGGCAGGTGAAACAATCCTTTGAGTACTACCTTGCATCTTCTTATTATGGAAATATTTTATTACCTTGGTACAAATATAATAAATAACATTAGATCAACATTTCTGAAAAGAAATTGAGGTATATATTCAAATTATACGAAAATAAAATATAATATAGGCTGACATGAAGTTTATATTAAAATTTCCAAATCGTTAATTTTAGGTGATTCATTATAGGTTTTATGATTTGGACACAGTTCAGTTTTATAGGGGGAGTAAGTAAGACATTAAAGAATCCAGGTTCGAATCTGGTCGTGGCAGATAATAATTTATTCTGTTACTGTAGCCATGACTCAACCCGGTTGGTTTGGGAGCCTTTCTGGGGTACACCCAGCCTCTATAAAGTGAGGCGCTCTTAGTAGAGGAAAATCTGGCGGTTTAGCGTAATCACCTTGTACAATAGTTGGTCTAAAAACAGGGGGTTCAGTACATTGTAAGGAAGTACCTTACTATGCACTGAACCCCTCACTCTTCAAGGGTTGTAACAAAATTAAAGGTACTTTGAAGAAAGCCATTTGGAAAATTCGCCATTTAAGCCCTATCAGACTATTTCACTGAGAATAAGACCTATCTGATATTAAAGACCATTTAATTATGTATTGACATACCGAGTTTAATCAAAATCGTTAAAGCCTTTTTTTTGGGGGGGGGAGGGGGTAAAATCGGAAAAATGTGAAAAGTTGTGGTTCTTGGTGATTATATTTTTTATAAAAACATTTTTGTCACATCTAAGACTTATTTATCTTAAATATATAATTTCAGTTTTGTACGCCTTTTCGTTTTCGAGCTAGCCTGACCACATAAACCCAGACACATACAACTGCGGCTAGCGCCCTAACTCCTCCACTGGCTTTTAATACACAGTTGAGAGAGAAGCGCCGGGATCTTACGGAGTCCTGCTCTTTCCTCCACAAGTGGGTGGGGGGAATAGCTAGGTTTGGAGTTCCCCAGGCTGAATGTAAATATTCTAAATAGGAATGATTGTGCTAAAGATATCGTTTTACTTTTCTTTTTTGTATTTATTTTTCTCTCTCTTATACTTCTTATTTTATAATTTAATTTATATATTTTTAAATATAGTGAGAATGAGCTCTATCATCCATATTAAATTGTCTAAAAATATCACAGAATGTTATATAACAACATTAAAATTAAAATACGAAAAAGACACACAAAGACTATTTTACGAGACTTGATTTGGACTCAGGTGTCCTTTAAACGTATATTTCCGTCGAAAACCAGAATTCGAAATTTTCCATCATCACAACACTAACCCTTACTATATATTACATAAATAAGTAAATGAATGTAAAAATATATAGTATGATATATTCAAATTTTAATTAAAACTACTAAATGATGCTTATTGAATATTCAAAAATACGGCCGTTAAATATAAAAATATTTAAAATATAAATAATTAAAATCTTAAATCAAATATATTATTGTAAAATCCAATTATGATGAACCATAATTGGCTCAAAAAATAGTTGAGGACGAATTTTTATTTTTTTGTCTCATTATATAAATTCTCGAACGTTATGAGTAAATTTATGTTAAAAAAATAATTATATACTTCTCTGAATTATAAAATTCAAACAGATTTGCGAACATTTTACGCTTTAATGTGATTAAACAGGAATAAACCGAGAGGTGTTAAATATAAATTTTACAAATGATTCCACGATTGAATGGTTCAACGAAATGCATCAATCTGTGCCTTGAAATGTTTTCGTAATTGTATTAAAATCGAGGGAGAATTCAAACAACAGCAATGACTTCGTTACTGACATTTTGTCCATTTTATGTCAGTTTTATTTATGGCGAAACAAATGATTTTCATTTGTATTGTTTAATTTTGTTGTTGTTTCTTATTGGTAGGTCAGAACAGTTTTATAATATTAATAGACCATTAATATAAAATGCAAGTAAATACACAAAGTTAAATACCAGTGACATAAAGGGATCGTAAGGTGTTGAACTTAACGATTTTTGAACGATTTTCAATCCGTGTCACATAAAACTGTCAATCTTCACTCATTTTGGATTAGTTATCGCAGCTTATTGTCGTAAAATTGAGCACTAAAAATATTACTTGTATAGACTTTTGAAAAAGAAGGCAATGGTTAAGAACATGGTAAAAACTAAAAACAAAGCTGTATGAAAA
>NW_027110423.1:104074-111784 GCF_000696795.3 Halyomorpha halys
TATTATAGTTATTTGAAAGAAGTTTGTTTTGAAACGGCCGTCATTTTTCATCACCCCGAAGTATAGTTGGAAAAGTTATCAATTATCATTAAAGAAATAAAACATTGTAGTAAAATAACTTCCTTTTTTCCTCCGGTTCTTGGACTATCTAGTTCACTGTAGCTTTAGGGTTATGGTTCTCGAATATAAAGATGTAATACAAGAGCTCGGTAGAAAAAAGTCAGTTATTTTATCCCATTTTTTAATTACTTTAATGAAAACTAGGGTTAATTAATTGTCAAAATTTATGAGTCAGCCAAGAACAGTTAACTATCTTTAATTTGATTGCCGGCAGACATCTTTACATCCAATGGTTCCTGAGATATAGTATTTCATAAATCAAAACTTTTGTCCCAACAACTAGAAATCATCATCTTGTTAATAAATTTTAGGAAATATCAGGAAAACTACAACTCAAGGGAAGATAAACGTCATAAAATAATTTATATGACATTATACTAGCTTTAATTTGAGTGCTAATATACATCTGTACGTCGAATGGATTTTGAGATGTAAATTTCCCACAATGAATTCTCAAGCTACTTATTTTTTAGTATATTTTTTATGAAATGCTTCTTTTAAAAACTTTTTTCTCGGAATCCATTGGACGTAAAAAGCGCTGTTAATACTTATGAGCTGTTAAGGCTCATATTTTAGTAAACTTATCCTTCTTTAAATAATGTCCCATTAGGACTTCTATTTTTGTAGATAGTTTTAAAGATATGGAATTCTAAATATTTTTATTTATTATTAACACAAACTTCAATGATCTAATTTTTTTCTAAACATTTTATTTTAAAAAACCTCAATTAATTCAGCCCTTTGGCCATTTTCAAGGAAACAACCTATAAAAATTGTTTTTATTTTATTATTATATTACCTCCTCACACAATACTAATGTTCTGGTATGTCCAGGATACAAAAACTATTTCACAAAAATTGTTTTTCCTTAACCTCATTAAAAATATCAACAATAAAACCTACCTTCAACAGATTAGGACTTTGTTATCAGTTTATTACTAAGCTTAATTTATTCACAATTTAATTAACATAAGCAACAAATTATAAACAGATGTTAATTAAATTGTGAATAAATTAAGCTTATTAAGAAACTGATAACAGAGTTCTAATCTAATAAAGGTAGGTTTTATTGTTGGGATTGTTAATGAGATTAAGGAAAAACAATTTTTATAGAATAGTTTTTGTATTGAAATTACATAGTTTGTCAGTGAACAATAATTTTTAAAAAGATTGTTTAGAACTGTTATGATATTAATTTAATATTTATTTTTGTTTATAAAGATATAAGAAAAAAAGACAATTTAATGAATATGTCATCAATGGTTAAGGTATGTTCAGGAACATTAGTATCGTGTGAGGAGGTAATATGATAATAAAATAAAATCAATTTTTATAAGTTGTTTCCTTGGAAATGGAAGGAAACGTTGGAGGTTACTTACAAAGTTGAGAGAAAAAGTGGTTCATTGAAGTTTGTGTTAATAATAAAATAAACCACTCTCAAACAATTAATATATATTTAATGATTGGAGAAGTTTGTCGGGGGGGGGGGCGGTCAGCAAAGAACAACATAAATAAACAAAACAATATTTATTTATGCCAACGTTTCGGTCTGATATGCCGACTTTTCGACCCGAGTTTCAGGTCGTCATCAGGGCTATAGAACAAAAGCGATAACAACAACACTTAGAGAAACATAAAATTGAAAAGGAATAGTATACAAACAAATTTGGAATTATACAAAATATTGAATTGAATCACAAATGATAAAAATTTGATAACTGATAATTGAATAGTAAAAAAAAAATGATTGATAATCGTGGAATTAGATGGCAGTAGATTGAAAACAGTGAAAGATTAAATATAATATCATGTAGGTAAGAAGATATGTATAATATAAGATATACAAGTAGTGTATAAAAAACTGAAAAAAAAAAACAAGTACTGAATCTACAAATTGAAGAATATGACCGAAAATGAAATATAGTGAGTGACTTATATCTGAATTACAGTGTGAGTATTAACTTATATACCTATACATAAAAATATAAATATATATATGCGTGTATAATTCAATTATCAGTTATCAATTTTCTATCATTTGTGATTCAATTCAATATTTTGTATAGTTCCAAATTTGTTTGTATACTATTCCTTTTCAATTTTATGTTTCTCTAAATGTTGTTGTTATCTCTTTTGTTCTATAGCCCTGAAACTGTCGAAACGTCGGCATAAAATAAATAAATATTGTTTTGTTTATTTATGTTGTTCTTTGCTGACCGTACCCCCGACAAACTTCTCCAATCATTAATCTACGGTCACCTATCTACACCTCACTAATATATATTTAATCAGTAGAGTAATTTTTTTTTTAAGTTTTGAAACTGCCGCCATTTTTTTATTCCCCCTAACTATACGAGGCAGACTCATCAATTTAGTTTAGTAATTACACGTAGTTTTCAGTAAAGTAGTTAAAAATTGGGGTGAAATAACTGACTTTTATTCTCTTCTAGGGCCCTTGTACTATTTGTTAAGCTTATCAAGTCATCAAACTTGTGCCTTTTAGATGAATAATGGTTTTATAGTTTATTTCGAAATATGTTGTTTCCTAATTAGATACAGGGAGCGGAAGAAGCCACGAGGGGAGGGGTTGGGCCGCGCGCACCTGTTGCTGAGGCCTATATATAGGGGTTGCCTCGACGGAGCCGTCCACACCACCGCGTGCCCCGCTCCACTCCACTCCACTCCACTCCACGTCTACTGTCGTCTCGATCAAGGTAAGGGGGATCGTCGGCTTAACAGTTCGCCAATAACGGCCTAAGTAGAATTTTGAAAAAAAATGAGAAAAGAAAAACAAAATTGAAAATGTATTCATAAGAAACTTAGATAATAGGTAGATCATATAGAGCAGTCATCGGAAAACTTAATAGTCTAAAAAGCCATTTTCACTATTAAAGGGTCAAATGATAGGAGCCATAGTTATATACTATTAGTAATATTAATAATTTCAATTGCAATTGCAATTTATTTAATATCAAACACATTATTATATAAGGCGTGTCGAAGCAAAGGGGATAAATTCATTTTTTATTTTTTTAAAGTTTTCCAAACTAGCGTACTTTTTAAGATGGTAAGCAATTAACCCTCCAGGATCTAATGTCAAATACAGGTAACATAACTTTGAGAGTATATGAAAAAAGTGTAAATCATTAGCTACTCCAGTACATATAGGTTTCATTTCAACTATTGTTTTATATTAAATAAATAAAAATTAATCTTTTGCCAAAATCTTACTCGTTATAAACATTTTATTGAAGACTTTCTGACGTTTTAGCAACTTGGATGATTTATACTTTATTTTATTCTTATTATGGAACGATAAAGATAAATAAAAACACTCAACTCACATTTTATTCAAATTGAGTATGCATCGTCACTAAATGAATGTCTTTTTTTAGAAAAAGTTCTGTAAATTATAATTATGATCCATATTTTATAACTGTGTACGGACATACACTAGACGGACACGGATCAATTGTCACATACAAATAATATACAAATTTCCATTAAATATTTTTGAAAAAATTAAAATTCAAATCTTTGTGTTATTTAGAATCAATATAGTCAGAAACAAAAAGAGAGTAAAAAAAATATATACTTGAGGCCTTTTAGGTATTAAAGTGTTAATCCCTGAAAAGGTACAAAACCCAATCTACAAAATATTACTAAGTAGGTGTATAGTAATATTACTAACATTGAAAAAGAAAATGGCTTATTTCGAAAGGTGACATGAAATAAATATCTACGTAATTTATAAAATAAAATTTAGATAATTAGAATAGATTTAATTATATACAATTAAAAATTTTAGCTTGTGCGTTATCCTATCTGTGAGGAAGATCAGAAGAGGGGTTCCAGAACAATATTACACAGTCCAATTTTACATCTGGGTTTGTTATTCAAAATATAAAAAGGCTATCCTATATTCTAAATAAAATGTATATTTTTTTTAACAAAACAAAATTTCATCAAACCATTATTAGGTGTACTAAAAAATTTGTTCAGATTAATAAAATTACACAGAACATAAATCAGTATGGCTTTATTGCAGAGACGTTGTCGTTGAAAAAAAATATGTATACATTTGGTGAAATATTTAGCAACTTTATTATAATTATTAATACCATATCCACTTTGAAAATTTATAAAGAATAAGGACAAAATGAGCAAATCCTCTTGGAGAACAAAACGGATCTTCAGAGAAGTATTCGGAAAAAAAATACAAATTAAAATACTTTTTGATAATTGTTATAAAAAATACTTTTCATAATTTCTTTTTGTTTCTTTTCATATAATAGTTTTATATTAATGTTAAAAAATCACGTCATACAACTTTATAATTTTTCATTTTCCCTTGCAAAATGGGATAATTCTAATTCATTTTTTTTTAAAATTTGGTATTTGAAAATGTTCAACAAAAATCAACTCATATATATCTGATGTATTCTGAAAATTATGGCTCAGTAGCCAATAATAATTGTATATTTTTTGATTTTATGAAAAATATTCAGATTAGGATTTATTACCTTTTTAATCTTCATGCCTCATATAAATATATATACTTATACGTTAACAATATATTCAAATATTAGTTAATAAGAAAAATGTGCTTGTGATTCCTTAGAAAGTTATATAGAATTTAAGTTCTCATCAGTTATTTGGGTTCTCAATTAATTTTTATTAATGTTATAGTTGCAAACAAAAGAAACAAATATAAACTTTTTCAACTTCTTATTTGAATCCAGCAAGTTCTTTCAGGCATTGAAGATTATTTTCTCTGTCTTTTGTAAATCATTGATTGGAGCTAATATATAATTTGAATGCTAAGTGCATTTATCTCATTCTAAATTCTAAACATAAAAATATTCATTTCCATGAAGCTTATCAGCAAAGTCTAACAATTGCATTTCAAAAGCGGCTATTTCAATTATGTACAGAGGAAATCTTAATTTTTTTGCTGAATAAATGTCCGAACTTTAATAAATACAAGAGTTGTTTCACATGTGCTTTATTAATTTAAGCATCCATATGTATAAGAAACGCAATAAAAATTAAGAATTATTTAGATAAAATTCAATTTAGCTGTTAATTTCTTTAAAATTTGCCTATTTTTAGCTTTTTTTTGGTTTTAATTTATTTTACAGTTTTTCAAATATTTTAGGTAAAATTTAAGGATAGTAGATTTTTCAAACTCCGTCATATATGTATATTATTTTTATTGGATGAACCCTACAACTGCTTGAAAGAGGTCTTAACGTCGCATGTGTAGTTATCTAAAATTGAAGTTGATGTTAGCAGTATTTTAAAATAAAAATAAGAATAATGTAAATGTGATCCCAGAATGTCTTGTTATATGCAAAGATAATGCAATAGTCTTATTTATAGCTATTGAAGCTAAATAAGGAAATATTGAGCTATATCGAGAAATGATTACGCCCACCATGCTGATATTCATAACTAGTTTCCAATCTATCATTGTTCCCATTAATAGTTTGTTTTTTCAGTTCTAAACTTTTTCTGGGAGTCAATGAAAATATTCATTTATATTTAATTTAAGATTAGAAATCAGTATAATCAATAATTATATAAAAAAAAATTCCTAGTTTTATAAAAGTATAAAAGGTTGGTAACTATATATGAAGCAAAACATATGGTATTATTAGAAACTGTTTTAGATCCACTACCATAACTCCTGGGAATCAAATACTAAATGGTGAACTAAAAATAATAATAATATTAAGTAAATTATCTAATTAATAACAATATTTAATAATTTATGGCATCGAGATATTTGTTTTGTTCTTTTAAAGAGTTATTCATTTATATAAACTGCCGGTAACAAGTCAAAAGACCACTTCACACACACATATATAGATAAAACAAAACTAAAATAGTTTTATGTATTGAAAACAACTTTATTTTCGTGATCAATTTTTCTAATAGGATTTATATTCAATTAATAGATATAAATCAAAATGATTGATGAAAAACGTATTGACCACATTACACTCACGGTGTTTTATTATAAAACAATTATTTTATTTAGTAAACATTTTTATGAAAGTTTTAGATTTTTTAAAATATATTTATGACGTTTCGGCCCTAATTAATTGGTCATTCTCGAAAAACAATCTTCCGCACAGCCACATTGCTAAAATATAGTTCCATGCATGCAACACAAGGAACTGCTTGTTGAAAATTATCATTACAAATTTTTTCTCGTTTGTTTTCTCGACATATTTTCAGCTGTTTATTTGGTCGTTTTCAAGGGTTTTATGTCTAAAATAAATAAATTAATATTATACACAAATTCTAAAAAAAAATTATATTACTGTTAAAATTTCATTTCGGTCCTAATTCATTGGCCATTCCCAAAAATCAATCCTCAGACCAGTCATATTGCTAAAATATAGTTTCATACATTCAAAAGAAAGTTTCAAATTATTATAAAAAAGACACAAAATAAAAATAAAAAACAAAAACTTTATCACTGTCACTATGTCTATAAACTATTTCATTATAAACATTTTATTGAAGACTTTCTGACGTTTTAGCAACTTGGATGATTTATACTTTATTTTATTCTTATTATGGAACGATAAAGATAAATAAAAACACTCAACTCACATTTTATTCAAATTGAGTATGCATCGTCACTAAATGAATGTCTTTTTTTAGAAAAAGTTCTGTAAATTATAATTATGATCCATATTTTATAACTGTGTACGGACATACACTAGACGGACACGGATCAATTGTCACATACAAATAATATACAAATTTCCATTAAATATTTTTGAAAAAATTAAAATTCAAATCTTTGTGTTATTTAGAATCAATATAGTCAGAAACAAAAAGAGAGTAAAAAAAATATATACTTGAGGCCTTTTAGGTATTAAAGTGTTAATCCCTGAAAAGGTACAAAACCCAATCTACAAAATATTACTAAGTAGGTGTATAGTAATATTACTAACATTGAAAAAGAAAATGGCTTATTTCGAAAGGTGACATGAAATAAATATCTACGTAATTTATAAAATAAAATTTAGATAATTAGAATAGATTTAATTATATACAATTAAAAATTTTAGCTTGTGCGTTATCCTATCTGTGAGGAAGATCAGAAGAGGGGTTCCAGAACAATATTACACAGTCCAATTTTACATCTGGGTTTGTTATTCAAAATATAAAAAGGCTATCCTATATTCTAAATAAAATGTATATTTTTTTTAACAAAACAAAATTTCATCAAACCATTATTAGGTGTACTAAAAAATTTGTTCAGATTAATAAAATTACACAGAACATAAATCAGTATGGCTTTATTGCAGAGACGTTGTCGTTGAAAAAAAATATGTATACATTTGGTGAAATATTTAGCAACTTTATTATAATTATTAATACCATATCCACTTTGAAAATTTATAAAGAATAAGGACAAAATGAGCAAATCCTCTTGGAGAACAAAACGGATCTTCAGAGAAGTATTCGGAAAAAAAATACAAATTAAAATACTTTTTGATAATTGTTATAAAAAATACTTTTCATAATTTCTTTTTGTTTCTTTTCATATAATAGTTTTATATTAATGTT
>NW_027110423.1:112089-112682 GCF_000696795.3 Halyomorpha halys
AAAAAAAAAAAATTCGGCCTATGATCCCGCTTACAGGTTGTTTTGTCAACCAGACACGGGAGGTGCGTAGGACGCCCGGGCAAACATGAGGTTGTTGTTAGCTCAATAAGCCAAGGTTTATCTAGGGAAATTTAAATAGCTTAAGAGACAATCGTTGAATAGTAATGCAAGCCTCTGTAGTTCGTCAAACATCCTAAAATTTACTCCTAGGTTGCTTTTATTTTGCAGATTAGACACTAGGACCACGTTTCATGGAAAATGGCGACCAGCTGTTCAGATTTGATATTACATTAGGTATTCTTAAATAGGTATAGTAAATCGACAATGAATAGAAACTACTAATACTACACTGCTATCTCTTACCTTTAAGTGTAAAAAATAATATTATAATAATAAAAAAAATTATCAACTAAAATAATAAGTAATTGGAGAAGATGGTCGGGGGGTGCGGTCAGCAAATAAACAACATAAATAAACAAAAAATATTTATTTATGTCAACGTTTCGGCCTGATTTTCAGGTCTTCATCAGTTTTTAAAAACAAAAAGACAACAACCATCATTTTGAGAGAAAAAAATAATATAAATAAAATAG
>NW_027110423.1:118327-118844 GCF_000696795.3 Halyomorpha halys
TAACAATTAAAAAAATCGTGAATGTAGTGTGGTTCATACGATTTTAATTGATATCTATTAATAAAATAACTTCTCAAATAAGAATTTATTACAAAAAAGTACATGGAATAACATAACATAAATTTTAGAAGCACACGGTAAAAAAAAAAAAATTGTTGAGGTGGAATTCACGGTTTCCAAACTTTGTTTTACAACTGAAATTTAAAATTAACGTTATTCCTTGACATTTTAATATTTTCCATACCAGGATAAAAGGATTTTACAAAATAATAATTAATTACTAATTTCGACACATAAAGTTTATTAACTTTTTAAAAAAATATTTTCATGCTTTCGTTTAAATAATGGACTTTGCTTAAATAATTAATTAGGCCTAACAGAATGGAGAAAAAACTTGATATATGTTTGCTATACACATGCATATATATATATAATTTTTTTAAAAATAAATGTTATAAAACAGAATATTCAAGGAAATTGCTTTATCTTGGTTTTATAAAATTTATTAAAAAAAAAA
>NW_027110423.1:120424-122142 GCF_000696795.3 Halyomorpha halys
TTTATTTTTATTTATATAATATTTTTTTCTCTCTAAATGATGGTTGTTGTCTTTTTGTTTTTATAGCCCTGATGAAGACCTGAAAAGCAGGTCGAAACATCGGCATAAATAAATATTTTTTGTTTATTTATGTTGTTCCTTTGCTGACCGCATCCCCCGACCATCTTCTCCAATCAGTAATCTACGGTCAACTATATACACCACATTAAAAATAATAAGTATAATTTTTAATCGGTTCAACAAATACTTTAAATTTTCGTATAAAAGGTTGCTGGTGTTAATTTTTTTCCTTTTTGCTATGTTCAGAAAAAATACTGTTTCATCACACTGTAAATCGTGAGGAGGCTTAATTAACATTTAAGGAACTTTCTGTCTAAAGCCAATAAATCCAATTTTTGAAAAAAATTATAATGAGAGCATATCGTATAAATATATTAAATTTGTATTCAGTCCAAAATTTAAATTACAGGATGTTTTTCTTTAGTTAAAATAGAAAAAAAAGTTTAAATAAGAGAACATAAAAAAAAAAATTAAAATAATAAATAATATGGAAACTAAAAGTTTTGCAATAAATGTTTCTCTTAAGAGTTTTCCAACCATCCCTACACCAATTAAGATTCAAGAAGATATAAATACACACTTGCAGAGGAAATGTGTATTTTTATTTGAGAGGAAAGCCCAAACATTGAAGGCGGTATCGCAAGGGGAAGATATTTTTTATCTCTAATACTTACTTGGAATAAGAGGAATTGGTAGGCGGTCCTACTTCTCCCATAAAAAGAATTCACCTAACAACTTTCCTCCATCATTAATTTATTTTTGTTGGGAGCATTTGTAGAACTCTTCCTTTGAGCATTACGTCTGCGTGAAATTGTATTATTTCAAAATAGTCCGGAATTTAGACCATGTAGGATTTTATACATATTCTTATTCATAATAAATAACATAATCTTATCAATAAATAAAAGTATGAATAAGACTTAATTGTAATACTTTAAACTAGTTTTTCAAGTTTCAATTCTTTAATAATACTATTGTCTATAAGTAACAAATAATAAGTTTTGATTATTTATGCATCTTTGCTAACCACACCTCCAATCATGTTCTGTTAATATTATTCTATGGTCGAATATTAATACCTCATAATTAATCTCTGTTTCATTGCAGCTCTATGGGTTCGGGATCCCTTCGCGGTCTACCGAACCTCATAAATTGGGTAAAAATCTGGCGGTCGAGCGTGATTCTGACCAAATCACCTCATTGCACAACCGTTGGTCTAATAAAAGTACTTCCTTACAAAGTACTGCATCCCTGACCCTTCATGAGTTCTAAGGGTACAGATTTAATTTTTTAATACTTTCTACATATTATTTCGTTATCATTTTATTTATACATCTTTGTAAATATGATGTTAATGATTTCTCGTAGCGCTATTACTAATATCTGAAAGTATATGACAGAATTTAATACCGTAGAATAAAAATACACATACAAAAAGAAGCATTTATATCAACTGAAGCGATTGAAAACATGAGTCGATGACGACAGTATTTATAATTTAATAATAAAGATTAATAAGGATTTGTACTTTAAAGATTATGTTAAATAGCCTTTGCTACGTGGCACCTTGTTTAATTGAACCGTTAAGAGAAAAAGTTTTTCTTCTGTTCTCATTATTTTTTTTTATAAAGATAATTTAATAATATTATTATTTTTAT
>NW_027110423.1:122418-147762 GCF_000696795.3 Halyomorpha halys
TAATATTATTATTTTTATTAGAATTAGAATTTGTTTTTCTGACCTGTTCTTTTCAATAAAGGAGGTCAGAAAAAAAAAATTAGAATTATTTATTATTGAATTGACTTCACTTAAAATACTTTAAAATAATTAGATATAATTGTAACTGATTTATTTTAAGAAAAAAAATTGCTATTATTTACTAGAAACATTACAGAGATATTTCCGACATACAGTTACGTTTTCTTCAAGGCGTATGCAAACACTGTCCCGCAATACCGTGCGGTCTGGCAGCCGAGCCTACCCCCTTACCCCTCAATTCCGCTTAATTTTGTTGTGATTCCATAATTTTCAATATATAAGTAACATTTTTATACTAGATCCAACGAAAATTCTTAACTAAGTTTCAAATAAGAAATAACTCTTGACGATGTAATTTGAGACTGCAGTCCTCAACAGAACGTAAGCTCAGAGATAACTTCTAGACTTCTCTACCGACGACTGTTCTCCACATCTTGTATCTACATGGCTGAGGTCGGATTCTAAATCGTCGATCAACCGCAGATAGGGCCTTCTCCTGAAGATATAGATACACTCGTGTCCAGTTTTGCCTAGTCTGTTACCGAAGTTGGTACAGGAAGAGTAATGTGGCTAGTTCTTTATTGGCATTGAGCATGTGGAGGAAAACATTAGAAGAAAATGTTTTCCAATGTATGTAGGGATTGGTATAGTATTTTTTTCGTCGCTACCACGTCCCTTTCGTGGCCTTTGAGGGTTTTCTTTTTAAGGTTAGGAGTGCCCAACCTTTTTATAACGCGTGCCACAACCATGAGTTTCCCATATCAAGACGTTCCACAACTGAATCCGTCCTCCACTCTTATACTTTCCACCTTCACTATATTAATTTGTATATGGTATATACAAGACATGTAATGGGAACAGTTAATAAACATTATAATACAATTAAACGTTTAACAACTTATCTGATCAACATTAATTCATTCTAGTTCGATGTTATTTTAGTTATTCAGAAAATATCATGTAATAGAAAAATGATATAAATATATAAAAGCTTTTTTTTTTTCTTCAAAGGAAATGTGAAAACATTTCGTTAATATATTATAATAAATAAATAATTCACGCAATAATGTATAATCTTTATAAAATTGATTCTATTGGCCGGAATTCTGAACAACTGAATATATTACTAATTAAACTTTTCAGATGGGAATCCGTAAGCGAAAAACGATGTTGTATTTTTATAAGAATCACGATGGAGAAAGACTGTTCTCGAAATATTTTTCCATGAGTAGCATAATTCAGAAAATTTCTTGATTCATATAGTTCTATTTTTTCCTTATTTGTTACACATCATTTGGTCTTTTAGGGCCGAATATTTTTCTTTTCTTAAATTTCTAGCACCGTCTCGCTTTCTTGAATCAATACTTTGGTTTCATAACCGAATAATTAAAACTCTATATTTCAGAATGCATACCGTAGATATAATTCTCCTAACTGAACTCTTCATTGGTTCTATGGTTTCCCGTTTCCTGGCAACCTTTTTTTTTCGATAATTGAACTCTATTTTAATTTTAAGTGATTATTATAAAAAACAAAAAAACAAATTTAAAAGCATCATTTCAAAGATTGTGGGAGTTCTGTATATGTTTATTAAAATATTTTTACTTATGATTTCCTTCATTTAAAAAAAAAAATGTTTTCCGTATAATTGATTTCCGTATATTTTTTTGTAATATAATATTTATGGAAAGGCTAAAATAACTTGGTGCCTATAAGAAATAATGGTTAGCAGATATTCTGTACACAGTTGCACAAATATAAATCTTTATTATAGTATAATATTTATTAACTGTTTTTATTAAGAAGATATTTCCTCAAAATTTAAAAAATATATTTTAAAAATAAATTATTGATCAAAGTACCAAGTGGCATGGTTTAAGAGTGGTGAGAAGATACAGCTAAGGTAGTTTATAAAAAGTTCAGTCACCCGTGATTTTATTATATTATGTAATAGAAAAAAATATATAAATAGAAAAACGATTTTTTTTTCTTCAAAGGAATCAATCGGATATATAATTTCCAAATAAAAAAAAAATACGATTTAAATACCCGATAACACAAAAAGGACATTGAAAAAGGAATGAATGAGAAATGTCACGGTATCTTTTGATATATTTAAGTTTTCTCCTTGGTCTCACTCTTCCTCGTGGCTTAAACTACTTCATTAAAATAACGATAAAATAAAATAAACAATCTAATGTATCCAATATAATCCACATAAAACAAAAATTTCAATTCTTTGAAAACAATAATATTGTTGGTACGACATTCATGCTGATATGACAAGTACAGTTCAATTTTGAAATGATCCAACGAGTAGAGTTATCTCGCGGACATTGGTAACTTAGCCAACCAACACATTGTCACTTAGCCAATCGGCAAAATACAATGAAAATTTAATTTCCTCTCAATCTTTAGACTTAACAATTCTGCTGTCATAGAAAATCGTCCCCAACAATAGTGTTTTGTATAATAAATTTATAGAAAGATAAGGAAAATATTTCTAATAAGTTTATACAAATAGAAAAAAATATTTCATTTCTAATTGTCGGTTACGATATTTAATGTAGATCAAATAGAAACCTGATTTTGGTGCAGTAAAAAACTGAAAAACGTGTTGTTTCTGCCAAGATATGGTCCAATAATTGATTGTATGTACATATGTTTTTTTTTAAAATAAACTAAACAAATCTACACTCGGTTGTTTTTTTTTATACGGCTAATAAAGAGATGACTTCATAGCGCCTCATTGTGAACATCGTCTCAAGTGTCTCCTCACTACAGTCTCGTTGTAGCTCAGAATACTAGCCATCTCCGCCATCTTAATCATTTTCTCCAAGGCGGGCGGACGTACGTCCTCTCTGTCTAGCTCCACGAACTACCTTCACGAGAACATCTACTTAGGACCCTAGGAGGAGCCACATCAATCACCGATGATATAAAGACATTTTTTTTCTCTCTTTTGTTCAATCTTAATTGAATTTTTATAATAGTTTTAAGCTTATTTAAATTCCTTTTTTCTAGTTTGTATATTTTTCTATTTTTTTTTTCAATACCTTCCATTTATTATGTCCAATTAATTAAAATACAACAATAACAAAATTCAGCTATTCGTTTCTTTTGTTTTCATTTTTATTCGCGGTTGGACTAGTAAAGGTTTCTTTTGAACTCCAACCCGCCGTAACATGTGAAATAAAAAATCCAAAACGTACTAAATGGTGCGGTAAAAATTAAAAATGTGCATACTAAATTTGTAATAATCAACTTTGTTGGTTAGTTTACAATATTTAAATATGTAAAGCATACCAAACCTTGTTTTAATCCAATAAATAATATATATAAAATTGAATCCCACATAAAAAATCAAATTACAAATTACAAAAAAACAACAATTTTCTTCAAAGAGCCAGGGGAAATCTAATTGTATTAAATGATTTTTTGTTCCTATTAAAAAGAGTTAGAATTCACTTTTACGACTTCATACAACTAACTCAATAGTAAGTTTTAGAAAAAAAAATTGCAAGACACGAAGTAGAAAGTAGTATTTAAAAATATTCTTCAATGTCAAATTTTCCTAAAATTTCACCATGCATTTTCTTCTCCTTAGCATTTAAGTGGACGAGTATAAAATTAAGAAAAAAACAAACAGTAATAAGACAACATTGAAAAAGTTAGATTAAAAATGTATAGGTATATTTATATTGTTCAGTCCGCGGTCCACCCAGCCTCATAAAGTGAGGATACCCTTCATTTTGAACAAATCTGTTGGTTGCGCATGATTCTAACCAAATCACCACCTTGCACAGCCTTTGGTTTAGTAACTGTAGAAAGCACTGAACCCCTTCATGCCCTGAACTGATCCTTCATGGGTTGTAGTGGTACAAAATTATTTTTTTAATATAATAATATTAAGAAAAATTGTTAAAAAAAAACGTTGCCACTAGGCAGACGGAAGAATGCGCTAAACGTTTTCTATAACAAGCTAATCCTAAAGAAACGTTTTCAAAGTTACTCAAAACAACTGGTTAATGAGATTCCAAAAATATTCGTCATTTCTGCTTACTTTCTTTTAAGTTGAATTTGACTGTTTATATGGAAACATTGCTTTAGTTCAAATTTGTCAATTTAAAACTAAAAATCAAACAAGGAAAAAATAATAAAATGAAATTATACAAGCGTATTTGTATAATATTTAATCTAATTATGAAATTTATATCAAGCATTAAATTTTAATTTTGCAATTTGCAGCAGGAAAAATTCAAAACGCGCAAAATCGTGGAAAAAACCCCAAACTTTCAGTTTCGTGGAATATAAAATTAGCGTTATTTGAATGTTTTTTTCCACGATTCGAATTTCTGTAGAGGTTTGGTGGAATTCGAAGCTTAGAAACAAAAGAAGCACGAAAGTCCGGTCTTTAATTATAACAGACAATATTTGAAACTTGTTTCGCGGCATTATTTAATAATATTCTATGATATTACCTTAAATTATTTGAATTAGTATTGCATATATTTGTGTAAACCGCAAAAATTCCTGATTTCAACAAAAATTAAAAAATGAAAATTAGTAATAGTAAAATTTCATTTATAATGTTTAGAATTATGAATTTATATAAATGAAAAACAGTATTTCCAATGATAAATTTATAGAAATAACAAATAAATATTTCTAAAGATTTATTTATTTATTTAATGTAATTTACAACTGTACAAAATAATACAATAAGTATATATGTTGTATGTTTCATATACACTTGAAAATCTCGGGAAGAAACCACCCATACTTCAAACATTAATTTAAATTACAAGGTCCCGTGGCCATTTTCTTTTCAGACGCCTCGGAGGATTATGAGGGATTGTTAAGGGTGAAAGATTAAGAATTAATGGGATATTAATGGGGGTTAGGATGGTTAAGGAGTTTGGAATGAAAAGACGCATATCTGTTTTGGATCAAATCTGCAACGAATGGGATGTTAAAGTCTTTGTGAATGAGTTTATTTGTAACGTAATAAGGAGCATCAAGGATTTTACGTAGGATTTTTTCTAAAGATAAATTTATAGAAATAAAAATAAATATTTCTAATCTTCAGAGCCCATATTTAGATCTGTTAATGATTTACTATTTATTTTAACAGATAATAGTTAAAATACCGTTGCTTTGCTTAAATTGTTATTTGGCTTTTTTTGATTTTGTGTTTGAGGTGTTCTATAGCTTGTTCAGTAAACTGGAGCTACTTTGAAACAACTTTAAGTCTGTAGGAGGACCTCAATAAAAAAGTGACCGCTGTCTATAGTACTATCTTTGGAATACATTCAATTTTAAAATAAAGTAAAATCATATATAAATATTTTTTTTTTTAGAAGTACCACTATTCAAGCTAAGCAGCGGTATGTTTCTCTGCATTGTGAAATAACATCATATGATTCTACGCACATTACGTTGCTGAGCTCATTTTATAGATTTTTCACTTTTCTTTTTTATATAATTTTAAATTATTTCGCATATATTTTGTAATTAACGTAAAAAATTGATACGTGTTTAGCTTAAAATTGGTAAATACATTCATTGATTCAACGAAAAGAATTTGCAATTATTGAAATGAGATGAATGAAATCAATTAAAAATCAGAAAAAATATTTCAACAGTCAATGGCATTTACCGGTTTACATTTTGAAAGTGCTTTCAAAGCTGTAGGAAAAGCACTATATGCGATTTTAGATTAGCTCCTTCCGACTTTCCTCATTTGGAAAATTATCTGTTGATTTAATCTTTAATCCAGGTTAATGGATGATCCTAAAAGCATTCTCTAAGGTTCCTAATACGTTAGACTGATTTGTTTCAATGACCGATAATTAATTAAAATAAATTAAAACTTCAAAGTTCATTCTCTCAATTAAAAATAGTTTCCTTAGTGGAATATCAATAATTTGGACTGCAATTAAAATGAACTTTTCTTGGTAAAAATTTTAATTTTTTATTGATACAGAAATAATGTTTAACAATTTTTTTAGTATTAATTAATTATTTAATTAAGTAATTATTTTCGAGGTATGATACCTGTTAACGCCATAATATAATTACCTTGTAAATAATTGTAAATAGTATTTGAGTTTTATTATTGTTTAATTTAGTTACATATATTTTTATTTGAAAAGGAAAAATATGTAATTATATTTGTTTATAATAATGAGTAATACAGACAGGGGCTGATGATTGTTGCTAAGGTGTCACCCTAGCAAAGGACCGACCATCTTAGTTTTTTTATGGCAGTTCTGACTAATTAGTGGCCCTGGAAGCGTCATTATAAAATAGAGGTACCTGAACTCTATTTCGATCCAAAATTGGATAATTTAAAGCGTTATAAATGAAAAAAAAGTTCGGAAGTACATAAAAATACCTCTTTGGTAAAAAAAGTTAAAGAAAAATATGATTTAGAATGCATAAAATCACTTAATATTAATTTAATAAATATACAAATAAAATAGAAGAAAACTAAGAGGGGGCTCTAAGTGATAGTAACATTTTAGAAGCTTAAGAAATTAAAATATTCTTTATTTTTTGCTATTTTATTACAAAGAAATGTTTTATCGGAAAAATATAAGGTTAGATTAAAATAATTTAATAAAAGTTACAATGGACCAAAACGGCCATAAAATGAGAATCACCAATATATTTTAGAAAGACCTAACAAGAAGAATATTACCAGCAGTTATTAATAATAAAACCTGACTTAACAGTAGTAAATGATCGTTTTATGGCATATCAGAATATTTCATTATACTGCAAACTAAAAATATAATTTCATGGATTCCAATCCTCTACAGCGAGCGTAAAAAATTGAAAGGCCATTAGAATCCACAAAATGGGATAATAAACAGTTACCAAAGCTAAAGAAATTATCTGTTTTTTGGGGGGGGGATTTGCATAGGGGTAGCTAATATTTAGAAAAGACTGATTCATTACAGCCTTGGTATTCTTTTTATTAATAAATTAAGTGATGGAATAAACTATAAAAGAGAAACAGGAAATTTTAAAGAAACTTATGCGGAACTCCAAAATAAATTATGAAACTACATCCCCGTTTTGCAAAACAAAAATAGGTGAATAGAATATGGAATAGAGTACACAGAAAAGTAGTAGCTCTCATTATAAACTGAATTGGTACAAAGTGAAATATGGTTTAAATACAAAAAGGGACAATTTATATTGTGTTGAACTAATAATTTTCAATATTGAACCTGTATGAAGTCCATCAATAAAAAACAGAAATGTAGAAGATAGTTAAGGTGGTGGTCAAGAAAGGTTCAAAATATTTTTTAAAAAACTAACTATTCACTAGTAACCAACGTTTCACTATTACCAGTAAATAAAGTTTCGCTATTACTAGTAACCAACGTTTCGCTATTAATACTAACCAACGTTTCACTACAACCAGTAACCAACGTTTCGCTATTAATACTAACCAACGTTTCACTACAACCAGTAACCAACGTTTCGCTATTAATACTAACCAACGTTTCACTACAACCAGTAACCAACGTTTCGCTATTACTAGTAACCCACGTTAAAACATAATTTTACTAATAATTAATAAACTGTTTAGAATTCATTATACTTAAGACTAAAAATAAATAAAATAAAACCAATTAAAATGAAGCATAATTTATTAATGTATAGTTATTTAGAAACAATAAACAAATGTATGATGATCTGCAAGGTTTTTTATTCTAATTTTATGGGAACTTAATATGCATATTAAAGTACTTTAACGACTAAGAAATTATATCTTTTCTAATACATCTGATTTCCTTGCCAGGCTATATTTATACAATACCAAATGTGAAAAATCCTTCAAGATTATTTCTTTGAAAATGTTTCCTAATGTAATAATTGTGATCTATAAAATTATTAAAATCATTTTGAAATGATATTATTCTTTAACTTATCTATTCATCGAAGTATTTCTTTCTATTAACTGACTTTCTGTTTTGTTTTTTCCGAAATTTGTATGTTTATAATTTTTTTAAAAATTTATTTGTTTCTTTGTATAAACTGATCTAGTGCGATGACAACAATTTTATAGACATTTTTATCTCCATTACATGTCACGATAGTAAATGCTTCCAAGACTGCCAATTATCATACAGTTTACTCCATGATATAGAACATGGATCAATTAACCCTAAAATATTTTATTTGTCTTATTATTTTATTTTATTGTTATTCAAAAAATAACATAAAGATCAAACTAAATCATTTCACTTTCTTGAGGCTGGTTATTAAAATAGATAAATTTCATCCAATTTAAGAATCAAAACAATCTACATTTCTTTATAAGTCCAAAGTTTCGGCCGATTTGGATAATCTTGAATACAAATTTAGAACCAGATCAATTTTACAAAACATTATGTAGGCTATTCTGCCCACGTCAGTGATTTCAGTCCAAAATTACCCTATTTTGTCAATTCTTCACATTAAAATTAAAACTTTTAATCGCAGTCAAATTACCCTATTATACCTTATTACAACAATTGTTGTAGTTTTAATGTTAATGTGAAGAATTGGCAAAATATGGTGAATTTGAACTGAAATTATTGACTTGGGAAGAATAGGCTTGATAAAGTTTTTTCAAAATTGATTTGGTTCTAAATTTGTATTCAAGATTGTCTAAATCGGCCAAAACTTTGGACTTATAAAGAAATGTACATTATTTTGAGTCTTAAATTGGATAACATTTATATTATTTAAACATTAAAATAAAGTTTATTCACAGATCAATTTTTATTTGAGCCGCTGAGATCGAAAGTGATTTAAGTCGTTCCCAGTACAATATATTACCATAAAAAAATTATTAATTAATTACTTACAATGTTATATTAATATTAACTTTAAATAATTTTAAATAGTTGGATGAGAATTTGAGCAACGGTCCAAGTTTGTCTGTTACGTAGCTATCGTTTGAATCATAACTAGTTAATGAGGTGAAATGAAACAGCCTCCAAGCTTTGAACTTCAAGGGACCGCGCTACCGTGAGTGCATCTTAATCTTACGGTATGTTAGCCGACTATATACTTGCATGCATTACATAAACGGACAACCAAACATCATTTCACGAGGTAGAAAACTTAATGTGTTAGGCCCATCTTATACGGTCAATGTTATGACTACAATATACTCCTCAGGTATTGAAGAATATTCTCAATATATTTACAAAATCGGATATTAACTCCGTGCCTGGGTCCATGTACGAAGATGCGACCTGCGCGAAAGCGTAGGAAACTGCCCTGCTTCGACACATACTTATACTTTTAAATTCTTAGTTGAATTTTTTTTTTTTATCACTTCTTCTAGAACCTAAAAATCTCTTATTACTTAATATTGCTCTTTCTTGAACCAGCCTGACACGAAAGATTTCCTCAATGTGGATGCTTGTAATGATTTCCTAAGGGAACTATGTCGCCGCCCTTAAATCATTTCTGGAAGATAAATTTTCCTCTATTCAAGTTTTAAATTAACCTTGCAACACACACCTTTTTATAAATGTTGCGCTACACTACGTATGTGTTATACTACACAAAAGTAAATGAATAACTTCATTGAAATGTGAGGGTGGGCACACCTATGCCAAAGAGAGCTACAATCCAATTTTTAATATTTTTTAAACATTGATTAAAATTCTATCTAGATTTATTCATTTAATGTAAATGTGTTTTTCCATGTAATTTATGTCACATATAAGAACCTAATAACACATATAAAAAATATAATGATGAAAAGTAAAACAATTATTTAAAAAGTTTAGTAATAAAATTTAAATAGAATAAAAACACGTACAACTAGTATTCCTTTCAACACGCAAGCGTGATAAGACGCTGTGCGCATTTGGATTAAGGAAACGGTATAAATTCAATTTAATGGGAGCTGAAATTACCTCAAGGAAGAGCCAAATTCAATGCAAACCCATAACAAAAATAAATAAATAATAATAAAAAAAATCTGCACCATTCCAAAACATAAAGACCCAGAGTGGAGAATTTTTTAAGAAAGCACTGTTAGTTGTGCAAGGAGGTGATTTGGTCAGAATCACACTCGACCAAAATACTTATCTGTCTCAGCCGGTTTCGAACCGAGTCTTTGCAATTCAGTTCCTCAACACTGAGATATGCCGTTTTTAATTAAATAAAAATATGAAAGAGAGATCTTCACGTTTATCAATTTTTTTTTCATCTTTTTAATTTAAAAAATATAATTAAGTTGGAACGAAGGTTTCAGAATACTTGGTTCGGAATATTGTGGGTTCGATTCCCCCTTGGGTCAGTCACTATTTATTTTGTGGTGGCCCCAAAAAATGAATCTTGACATTTTCGGGGCTGCATACGTCGTCAATAGGTGACTTGAGTAATAAAAAAATTAATAAAGTTTTAAAAACCATTTGTATAGAAAAATAAGTAACTTTAATCGGTTTAACCTTTGGATTTAAACTCAATTAAAGCCAGATGGTTTATGGTACAGGTTACTCCGTTCTATTCTAGCTAGAGTTGACAGTTGCGAGAAGCAAATGTTGAAATTTATTCAAATGGTGATTCATTCCTAAATCAAAGTGAAACAAGATTAGACTGGTTATAAATAGTATCACTATCCTTACCCTTTCATTTACTTTCAGATAATTTCTAAATCATCATTTTTTCCCTATAACCATAAATATAATAAAATAAAACATAAGTTTCTATTTAAATAACTACAAACCAGTTGCTAACATCTAGTTTAAGTTCAATCGTTAAGATTTAGCCCGCGGCTCTGCCAGTATCAGTACCGTGAGATGAATATTGAGTAGCACAGGTGGGAGTAAACCCTATACATTAAAATTTATGCAATAAATAATCTAATAACCAAATATTAGTTAAATATAAAACAGTACCGTTTTCATGTACTTGAAGCCTAAAAAGATTTTAATTATTATTAAAGAAATAATGTTATACATAAAAATTTATCAGTAATGTATATCGATATAATTTTTTAAAAAAATTTATTTGATGTAATTTACAGATGTACAAAATAATACAATAGGTAAATATGTTGTATGTTGTTAAGGTCTTTGTGAATGAGTTTATTTGTAACGTAATAAGGAGCATCAAGGATTTTATGTAGGATTTTGGATTGTAACGATTGGATGCGAGAAGAATTTGATGGTTTGGTAGAGCCCCAGAGCTCAATACCATATGTCCAAATTGGTCTGATTATCGTAGTGTATACTAATTTTTTGTAGTGAATGGGAAGTTTAGAGCGTTACGTACATGTAAGTGTTGTAGCAATCGGAATCTACGAGCAGTTTCTTGTCGTTGTAGTCTTGTGTGTGGATTCCAAGTAAGTCTCTTGTCAGGATGGAGTCCTAAGTATCGAATCTGTTCAACAAGCGTTACTGGAGTATTTAGAAAGGATACTGCAGGACAGGAGGGCAGAGGTCGGTATAATTAAAACAAAAATGGAACTCATTGGTATTTCTAAATGAGCGAGATAACTAACGATTCCGACTTAAACGATGTCTGTTCTCGCAAAAGTTCAACTTTCTAACGGGTCGTGATTCGGACTCACTACAGAACTTTTGCAATTTAAATAATTATTCGCCATTACCGATCCAGTTTCAGATGAAATAAAATTGTATGAATTAATATAATTCTGGGATTTTAAAAGTTTCAAATTAGATCTCTGCTGTTTGTTTATTTGAAAAAAAAATTATTGGATCGAAGATTATCCTGATAACTTGAAAGTGATTAAATAAGTAATTGATGACTTCAATAATCAACTAATTTTTTTTTAATATGAGGAGTTTGAACTGCGTAAGCGCTTTCTCAAATACTTGTATGTTAAATGGAAGTTAAAAACAAATACTTTTATTAAATACCTTACAATTTTGACGAGTGGTTTTCGAAGTGTGTGTTGTAGCACACTGGTTTACAACACGTACAAAATATTTATTTTCGTCAAAATAGATGAAAAAAAAAAGTTTAATGGTGTAGAAGTCTTGAGCCTGAAAGCTTTTACAGAAAAAAACATATTTCTGATGTTAAAAAAAAAATAAAATAATTTAAAAAGTGAATAAGTTAATTCAAATTATAAACAATGAGTCTATACAGTGGGTATTATAAATGAGGAACATCTATTTCATTATATCTTTTAGGGAAATGTAGAGGGGTTGTTAATGGAACGACGGATTAAAGAAGGAATTAAATCTGATATTGAGGGGATCTGATAAGGAAAGATCTGTCAGAAGTTCCACTTCGCTTGGCCGTTGTGTATAAATCTGAAAAAAGTAAACGGTTACTGTTGGAATCAGTAATTGGAAACAGATTACCTGAATTTAAGGAGATCAGAGATAAATGATAGCAGGATTTAAATAACTTGGCTTAGGAAAGATACCAGGGCACTGTTTCATAAAAAGTAGTAACTAATATTATTAATCTTGTAGATTGTATTTGGCACAATGTCACTGACTTATTCAATTCTGCCGGATAATTTTTTACTTTTAAACTCATGTAATATCACTAATAGTCGTCCACATCATAAAACAAAATATATTAGTGCTTGTACTTTGTGCACTTTTATTTGTGGACTAATACTATTGGCTTTCATTATGAGACAGGATCCAGGAAATATGTCTATAGTAGTAGATACTTCAATTGTTCATAAAATCGGTAGTTTTAATTTTTCTTCGAGATCCCCAGAGACCACAAAACAGTAGTCAAAGAGAGAAAATATTAAGAATGAACAATTTTCAGGAGGTGATTGCATAACAATAGGTGAAATCGCATGATTGGTCACGGAAATAGATCTCTCATCCAGCAGCTTAATTTATCTCTTTATTTATCGTGGTGTCATCTCTGATCCCTAATCTGTCTTACAAGATTTCATCTGTACTTCGAATCATATGGCGTCAATTTTAAGTATTAAGTATTATGGCGTAAATAAAGAACCAATGAGCGAGCATTTGAAATAAATTTCAATGGGATTATGCACTTGTAATTCTAAGACCTATACCACTCAATTTTTAATGAGTTCCAATGACCGATATGATTGATTTCACAGCCCTTCCATGAATAAAAGTCATATAATTCAAATTCTGGATCACTTCAAGACATACATTTTTCATCGAATATAGCAATATTATTATATAATTAGGCAACAATCATTTTAATAAATGCCTATAAAGTGAAAATTTAACTATTATTGAGTGGTAAAACGAGTATCGTAAAATATGAAAACGAACTGTTTTATTATGTTAAATTAGGCAACAGGAATAAATTGAAATAAATACATAATCAATGGATAAAATTGCTTAATTTTTATTTACTGGGAATTTTTCTTTATTTCTCAAAAGATGTAAAATGTACAACAAAATTTGAATTATTTTTCTAGTCACTTTGGAATGATTTTGGTTGCATATACTTTATATTAGAAAATGCACAGATAAAAATTGATGAAAAGAGGAAACGCATTGTTGAACAAATTAGACGCTAATGAGCATTAGTAAGATGCTATACTATTTGAAAGTAAAATCTGACTAATGTAATAAGAAATATGGAAAAACAATAATTACCAAATTGATTCATATTTTATATCTATCTATTGGTTGTTACTTCTAAGAATCAGAGAGGGTTTTTTTTTTAAAATAAGGTATTTAATATTTTTGATTGAAAATGTTTTATTTTATTATTGCCATAAAAATTCTTGTTTAATTGAGTCTTGAAAAATAATTATCAACCTCGTTTCTGCCAAGAATATAACAAATTAACCAAAATGTGGCAAACACATGTACCATGGAATAAGATCGGAACAACCATTTTCTCTTTTTTTAATGATAAATTTATTTAATGGCACATATTTATCCATTTTTATAACTAAAAACCATAAGAAATGGTTAATTATTTCAAAGCATCACAATTAAAGGTACCTTAGAGGATGATATGTTGCGAATAACTTAAAATTTTGGTTTTGATAAAATAGAACAGATGTGTAAAATCGATCATATAAAGTGGCACTACCGGTGAGCTGATTTAATGAAAAAATTGCAGTGGATCATGCTTGGGTCTCAGAAAAAAACAGTATTTTACTCTTCAAAATCCTTTAAAGAGTTAATCTGCTCAAGAGTTAAATCTATAAATTCAGATTTAATGTTTAGCAAACGGATATTTTTTAAAATTAAAAGCAAGTTCAAGCGTTATTTTTTAGTTACATTTCAAAATTACTGCAGAGAAGAATATATATTGGATGGAAATTAAGGACTGTTCACAAGAGCTTTGTATCTTTCCGGTATTCAAACCCTCTTTGAAGGAATCTCGTAGCCTTTCATTGTGAGAGGAAAATTAGTAAAACAATTATGATACCCTCTGTAATGTTTGTAATATACCGTTTAAGAGGGAGCATACAGAGGCCGTTGTCATAAATTTCTTTGTCCTATGTAATGTTTTTAACTAAAGTTTTAATTAATGCTAATGAATGCTGATACTATAATAGAAGCGTGTATATGCAAAGGGGCCCCTAGTTGGGAATAAATTGGCTATAGTGTTGCATCCCTTGATGAGCGAATCGAACCGTCCCTTTGATGCAGTAAACCCTATTTTTTTACATAGTAATAAAATATTCACTTTAAATATACATATATGTATGTATATAATTAAAAAACATATATCAAATAGAAAAATATTAAACATATAAATACTATTTTATATTCATTTTTTTCATATATATATATACTATTTTTATTAACGCCGTTTTCCAATTTTAGCGGTTTTTTATTTTGCTCGAGTTAACTATCGTAAGTCTTCTGTTCCAATTTTAAGCAAATGTTTCAAAAGTTAATCGGGGTTTTAGTGGACGGGTCGGCCAGGAAGGATTGCCTTATAATATTTTTCGTGTTATGATCTCCTCTTGTGAGATAGTGACCTGTGCATCGACTATAATCGCTATAAGTTTCTGTTTTAAAAGTAAGATAAGTAAGGTTAGCACGGAAAATAAAAGGGAAATGACACAATAAAATATACATTAATACAATATCATGTATTTTGTATGTGTGAACATATAATGTTTTTATTGTTAATCAAGAGTCAAAAACAAATGCCCACAGATTTTTTTCGATAATTCTGAATAGAACAGAAAGAAAAACTAAAAAAGAACTATAATAGGACTCATTCACTTGAAAAAGAATAACTTTAAAAATATATAAAAAATAATTAAAAATTTAACCAGTATTATATATAAATAATAGAAATTGAAACTACACACTGAAATATGTGAAAGAAAACATCGAACGTGATACAATGGGCAAAATATTCACAATGATATAGAAACTTAAAACAGATTATAAGGAAAAGAATAAAAGAGAAAAGAGGAGAATGTGATCAGCAGAAAGAAGAAATTTAAAATTAATGAAGACACTGACTTGAACGTCCTCGCGGAGAGGGGGTATAAAGTGAAACAGCCGCAAGAGTGAGCTGGCATACATGTTTTAAAGTCTTCCTACAAATTTTAACGTATTAATCATTAATATTAACGGCCGAAACGTCGGAAAAAATAAATAAGCTTGACATATTTGTGTATCATTAACTACTGCATCCGAGACCATCTTCTCTTACAATTTATTTTCAGCTGCGATACCCATGTCAGACGATAGGTACATAACTAAGATATTTAATTTTTTATTTTATTACCAGATGAAAGTCCATAAAAGTAGGAGGAATTTGAAGTTTACCTAATACTTTTTAAAAAATATACTCACCATCAGATCGAACAGTATTGCGGGATAGTGGCTGACTGCGCCGTCGGTAAAAACATTTTCTCTGTTACATTAGTTTTTTCTATTTCAATCTAGGATGTCATTTTCAGTTATTCTAACCTTACAGAAAAAGTTGTAAGTAATAAATATATAAACTGCATGAGTTAACATTTTCAAAAATTTAAGATTTTCATCGAATTTTTACAACGTTCTTAGTAACTTCAACTTAAGTACAAATTCTTAGGAATTTGGATGAAGTGTTTAATAGGATGTACAGAGAAATACCTGTTTACTTTTAATTCCATTTTTTTAAAAATAACTTTTCTAATTTGAAATAACATAACTTCGGAGGTCAACTAATGAGTAATATATAAAATGCTTAAAATGTGTGTTATTGTAAAAAGGTATTAGTACTTGTTTGAGGAAGAAAAAATAAACACTATACGGTATTTTCCTCAATAAATTACTCTCAAAATGAATGTGTTTAATTTTTTTTCAGCTTAACTATTAATTCACAAGTACCTCAGAAAATAGAGAGAATTATTATTTTTTTTTTTTTAGCGTTTTTTTCTAAACCATAGAATCGTAAAGACGACAGAGCTAAAAATTAAGTGGTGTGTAATGGACATGAAAGAGAAAAAATCGCATTCACACTTCAGAGGTTAGTAAGTAAAGTATGTTGCTAACACATCGCGACGCTTTGGTTTTGATATTACAAGTTTATGAGAGCAAAATTTGAAGTTAACTTATGTGGGTCATTTTAAATTTCTCTGCATAACAGTGAAGCATAGGCTAAAAAAGACTTGAGAATGTACAAATGTATGGATAAGCTATGAAAAGTATTTGGTAAGTGTTCATTTTTGTCTGATCTTAAATTATATCCTGAAAGGAATGATTATGTTAATGTTAATTAGTGTAATAATAGTGATGGAAATAACTAACAAATTAATTCTAATTGCATTTAAGTCATTAAAATGTAATTCAATTTACATTTAAAATTATAGAGGAAAACCAGTATATTCGTACAAGTTTCGATTTTCTGCACCGTTTGTACGCAAATCACCAAAATTTAAAAAAAAAGTTAGCTGTTTTTGGTGATTTACGCCTTCATAATGCGTCCGATCAAAAAAATTAGGTATGAATTCTTCTGAAAATTTGATTTACTATAAGAATTAGTTAAAAACAATAGACATATAACCATTGATAGTATGTGTAGTCCATTCCTGTTATATATTGTTCACTCAAAAAAGTACTAACGAAAAATTAGAGTATTATTCTATCATACTCAATATTTAAAAATCTGATAGATAATTTTTGGTCTTTAGTACATAAATATATCCTCTCGATGTTCCTTTTTCCTTTTCTTTCAAGAGAGGGAGGAAGAAATGATAAAATTAAAATAAGATTCTCTAAGCCCAATCGGATTTAGTATTCACCTTCAGTATGGCGTTTAATAAATTCTTTATCGATCCAATTCATCAATAACTTTTATCTTATTTTTTCTAAAATTAGGCGGAGGGAGAAAATTATTCTACTAAAATTATTAAATAAGTTAGTACTTCGTTAGTCGAGTTCGTGCTTGTGATGAGAACTTGGCGAGTAGCTAAAGAGGTGCAATGCTCAGTAAGGAAACACTGTTGTTAGACCACCGAGCAAGGATGTGATTTGGTCAGAATCATGTTCGACCACAAGATATTTAACCGATTAAGGGTACCCACTTTACGAAACTAGGTAGACCCCGGAGGGCTCCTGAAACCACAGAGCTGACTCACAGCTACATTTCGAACCCAGCAATATTTTTACTAACTTCTTAGAATAAATAGTACAGTGCATATTATTTACATTTATTACAAATATTTTTGTTTAACTTAAATTATGCATTTATTATGAAAAACCAAAACATAATGTTACTGGGGATCACGTCAAGACTAAACGTAAAACGTTAAATTTCCGACATAGGCTATTCTAAATTACAGACCTAACGTCTGTTGAACAGATTCGATGCTTAGGACTCCATCTTGACAAGAGACTTACTTGGAATCCACACACAAGACTGAAACGACAAGAAACTGCTCAACTTTTGCTACAACATTTACTTGACAAACGCTCTAAACTTCCCATTCACTACAAACAATTAGTATACACAACGGTAATCAGACCAATTTGGACATATGGAATTAAGCTCTGGGGCTCTACCAAACCATCAAATTCCTCCCGTATCCAATCCTTACAATCCAAAATCCTACATAAAATCCTCGATGCTCCTTATTACGTTACAAATAAACTCATTCACAAAAAGCTTAACATCCTATTCGTTGCAGATTTGGCCCAAAACAGATATGCGTCTTTTCATTCCAAACTCCTTACTCATCCTTTACAACCCCTGATAATCCTCCGAGGCGTCTGAAAAGAAGATGGCCACGGGACCTTCTAATTTAAATTAATGCTTGAAGTACCACCAATGGGTAGTTCCTTTCCAAGGTTTTCAAGTGTTCTAGATTACCCCATAACATAACGTATTTAATTATTTATTAAAACCTATATAAACTTAGCTTGCCAAAGTTATGAACTTATTAAACAGACATACACCGAGAAAGTACATTCGTTCCAATAATAATTTGTCTTTACAAATTGCGTGTTACGCATCCAAATACATTATTTAACTGCCACATTCGTTTTCAAATATGAGGTTCAAAGAAGAACTTGGCAGAGTAAAAATTAGCAAATAAGAAAATAAATATTCCAATCGGCCGGGCTAATAAATTCGTCTCTTGAATGACGGGACGTAAGGGAAATGTATTGAGAAAAATGCTGGGAGGTCAAGGAATGAAAATGGATTGCGGGAGGAAAAGACTTTCTTACGAGCCATCTTGAGAGACACCCGACCGGGAATCTGTCTCACAACCTTAAATGTACAAAATATTTTTACTGAGAGAAAGTTTGGATACTGTCACATCTAAACTTCTATTGTTAAAGATAAGTTTCCAATACTTTTCTACTAGAATCCGATTAGATTTTCTTTTATAAAAGGTTTCATAAAAGAGGCCAGAGGGTACATGATATTTTCAATAAAGTATATATCATAAACTATATATCATAGTACACTTAAAATCCTTTTGAATAAATAAAATCGTTTAATATTGACGGTTCAAAATCTTTCGTCTTTTTT
Organism: Halyomorpha halys; assembly: GCF_000696795.3. Classification (NCBI taxonomy): domain Eukaryota; kingdom Metazoa; phylum Arthropoda; class Insecta; order Hemiptera; family Pentatomidae; genus Halyomorpha; species Halyomorpha halys. The sequence continues at coordinate 141,418 of NW_027110423.1, forward strand.
AGATTCTCTTTAGTGCCGGTCTCATCGTAGTGAACATAATGCACATAGTCTTTCAGGAATGAAATTGTTTATTTTAATTTTAATTATCTTCACTATAAAACATGTTGTTAACATTCAATGATATGAAACATTGTTAACATTCAATTTGACGAAGCTACGTCAATATCTTTTTCTTTACAATGACATGTTAATAATTTTTGTAAGCAAGTTTAATGTTGAATTAATTAATTAGGTAAATTTGTACTATGGTGGGTTATATTCAAGGTCCGCATTTTTATGAAATTGCATATTTAGTTTGCATGGTTTTTAAACTGCTGATCAACAATCTTTACGAATCATTGCACTCAGATGCAATTAGCCAAATTTTATTTTGCATATTTGACGATAAACGCATATATTTCCATAATTTTTAATTATATATCCATCTCCTTGGTTATATATAATACCAATTATACATACATTTCCTTGACTATCAAACTTTTGTGAACTTGTGAATAATATAAACAATATGTATCTTTGTTCATATTTTATTTTATATAAATATTGTAATAGATTTATTTAATTATGTTCAAAATGTATTAATTAATTAAAAATGTTAATGTAGCCAGACAAAAGCTGCTAAAACTATTCTAAATTGATATTCTGTGGGGACCAAGTGTCCCAGAATAAAAATTGATTTTTATTTCATTTTACATTTGCATAATTAGATATTTTCAGTTTAAAAAAAAGAAATAATATATTATAAAGACGAAATTCCAGATTAAAATCTAAAGTTCATAGTTATTTAATTAGTAAGACAAAAATTAATAATAAACGCTACGCTAAAAATTGACTTGTAACAATAGGTATTCCTTACTTTTTTTGAAAAGATTGTTTTTTTCCTAGATTGTTATTTATTTCAGTTATAGGAAAATAAATATTTAGCATCTACAAAACTGCATTATTATCCAACACGAGATAAATAACTTTTTCATATAATAATGCCTTATGTTATTAGCAATAAACTTGAGAAATATTTTGTATAAAGTGGATTCATTGGTTATCTTGGGCTGGACCCACCCAACTAAGCCTCCCAGGGAGCGATGACCCTTTATTACTTTTGAAATATTTGCTTAAAACAGGAAAAAGGGACTTAAAGATAGTTAAATAGAGCAATATTTAAAAAGCACCTGAATTTTAAAAACGACGTGAAACCCTCCACTCCCGCCCTCTATGGTAGACTTACTTATCTGACTTCTCAAACAGACAATTATAGCGAGTAGGGTTGGTCGATGTACAACATGTCACAATCTCACAAGAGAAGACCATAACACAAAAAAAGCCAATCATTCCCGATTGGACCCGCCCGACTAAGACCCCCGGGAACGACTGTCCTATATCGCTTTTGAAATATTTGCTTAAAATGAGAAGAGGAGACTTAAGATAGTTTAATCGAGCAATATTTAAAAAGTGCCTACAATAAGAAAATGCCGAAAACGGAATGGAGTAAAGAAAAACGATGTGACCAGTATGATAAAGATCTGAGAGGGTGGAAATTATGAACTTTTTTAGTTTAATCGGGCCTTATTTAGAAAATGCCTGAAATTAAAAAAATGGTATGAATATGTCAGATGATGTATGTAGGTATGATGGGGAAATTGTAAATCAGAACATTGATCAAGCGAAAGAAAATCACAAATAGACACTACGATACAGATGAATATTGTTATTTTTCATTATGTAAATCAGAGCTAATTAAACACGAAAACATAGTGTTAATTTTTTACCTAACCGAAAATCCTAGGCTACATAAATATTTTCTGGGACCAAATCATGAAATTGTAACAGATGAGGGGCCTTCCTAAACTACTTAAGGTGGAAATTACTTTCCTCATGTATCAAGAAGTATTCCACATCAAAAAGTCTCAACCTCAAAGAGAGTTTTTCAGTCTTGAAAATAAACAGTTTTGCTTTCTTTGACACAAATAATTTGAAATGAATACTATTTGTCTTTGTCTGTATACGATGTGGAGCTGATTAACGGGTGAACTTCAATATTACGTTTTAATATCATGGACTGGATTTCAGTGTGATATACCTTTTAATATGGCTAGGTAACTGCCTGTGAGATAGAAATACGAGTTGATATAGCTAATCCCCTTTCGTTATCTTTAAGTCAAAAATAATAGTATTAAATTAGTATATAAGCCATTTAAAAATAATAATAATTAATAATTATGTCATTAGGATCCAGTACTCCCAGGAAGTAGTGTTTAGGCCAACGGTTGGACAAGAAGGTGAAATAATCAAATTCCCAATGATGAAATGAACTTATGAAAAGTGAGCTTTTTTATGCAAGAATAAAAAAAAGCTTTTTCTTCCACTTGGATCTGAAAAAAAAATTAAGTAATACGTACTTATTGTACTGTTAAAAACAAACATCTGTTTAGATAATAAGTAAAAAATGCATTGATAGATAGATAATTGCTTTGTAGGTTCTGTTAATCAAATAATTTATTGATTAAAATTATCGCAAATAATGATAAGTTATTCTGTGAGGAATCGGTATACTAAAATTTCATTCATGAAAAATTATATTAAAAAACATTATCAATCTAATCATGTTGAATGAAATTTATTTGTAATACAGTGTCCCATAAATGAGTGGTCATATTGTGAGACCAGATAATATATCTTAACAGCAACAAGAAAGTCAATATGACTCATTGTCCGATCCTTAACAGAATGGGATAAAAATCAATTTTTTTAGATATTATTCGTGTTGTTCTCACAAAAATAAATTTACTTTAAAGTTTTCTTGTAAACGTTTATGAGGTAACAATTGAAAGATAAGAAAATTTCCTATAAATGTAATGGGTTGAATCTGCCGAAATATAAAATAAGCGTTCGATGATATGTTGAAAATTATAAAACTTTAATTTCAAAATATTTTTGGACATTTGAAGCAACCATTAATGTTATAAGTTTTAATTACCTGGATCTGATCAAGCCTACCTTCACTGATATAGTAAGGATTCATGTAAATGTAAAGTTATATATAAATATATACTGAAAGCCTTGGAACTGATAATTGGCGATAAATATATATTGTCATAAAATACTTAAACGGAATTTTTATAAATGTCTTTTAAAGTCAATGAGTACCCGAGCGAAGACCGATCAGAAAATAATGGGCCCTAATTTGAAGAAATATCTCGATCGGACCATCATCGGGCAGGAAAGAAGAAGAAAGTATTTTCACGGTTAATTTCCTCTCTGATTTCGTGCGATTGTGTTCCATTTTTCGATTTATTATTTCTCTGTTCTGTATTTCCAAACAATTTGTTTTGGGCGAGTATACGTCATGAGGTAAAACTTATCTTTTACGGGTCTTTTTTTAAGCCCGATAGAACTTGAAATTGTAAAAAATAACACAAAAAATTAAATTGTAATCAAAATTTTTTTTTTATTCGAAAGATCAATACGTGACATTAACATTTGAAAATGATTTCGGGCATATGGGCACCGCGGCTGTTCTTGACGAAGCGCATTCTGTAAAATTGTGTTCAGCGATGAGGCGCATTTTTGGCTTAACGGGTTTGTTAATAAGCAAAATTGCCGCATATGGTCGTGCGATTTGACACCTCTCGATTATTTCCTGTGGGGCTACGTGAAGTCACTGGTTTATGCTGATAAACCAGCAACAATTGACGCCTTGGAGGCCAGCATTGTTCGTGTTATTCGTGACATACGGCCAGCAGTGCTCGAAAAAGTGGCCCAAAATTGGACGTCCAGAATGCGCTTCGTCAAGAAAAGCCGCGGTGCCCATATGCCCGAAATCATTTTCAAATGTTAATGTCACGTATTGATCTTTCGAATAAAAAAAAAATTTTGATTACAATTTAATTTTTTGTGTTATTTTTTACAATTTCAAGTTCTATCGGGCTTAAAAAAACACCCTATAGGATCAAAATGCTGTCTAAAATCTATGTAGTGAAATTTTTAGTCTTTTTCTGAATTGAATTATTTATTTATGAAATTTTTAAACCAAATTGGAAGTCCCCCAACATATGTTTCATACAGATTTTTACCTTCACTTACCTACGAGTTGTGGAATATACGGTAAGGGAAGGTATTGCAATCATGGGAAATTTCAATTACGAGTTTTCGGAGGAAATATACGTTTTGATGTTTCCTGAGATATCGCACTAATCATCGCGAAAGAGGCTGTGCGTGAGATCAACAACTTGAACATCAGTGAAGACTAAAATGACTTTATTCTTACGTATTTACAAATATCGTAACTGTACCACAACGTGGTTACAAATATCTCTCCCTGATTGTAACTGTAACTGTTGTAGCTATTCTAAGCTAGAAAATATGTAATGCGTGTCTTGGAAGAGGGTGTCAGGTTCTATCCAAGAATAGGATAATTACCCTGTTAAGAATTGAGTTTGCGATGGATTTGTGAGAACTGACTTACATGTGTTAAACATAAAATAGTTAGACAGATGCAAGTCCATTGTGAGATGACAGTTCATATCTGTCAGGCCTTTTCTTTCATGCAGTGCTAGTAAGTGCTCACACATGATTTGAACAATGAAAGATCACTTCCTCTATGGTCAGTATCCGCTTAAATGTGCGAGGAACAGCTATATAGTTTATAACAATAGTCTATTTATAATAATAGCTATTAATTATTATAGCGTTCGATAAATCGTGGAAGACATATGGCATTCAGCGGACGTACTATTTTTTTTATTTTAGTTTTTATTGTACGTGTCTTGAAACATAAAATCTCAAAATTTTAGGGATAATAATTTTTTTTTTGGTCGATTAAAAAGGTTCATTGTTGAAAATGATAAACCATAAAAAGTAAATTAAAATATAAATAAATATAGAAACTCTAGGTCGCGATCGCCCAATTTCTTGAATTATAGAACCATAATTCTCTCTAATGTTTTGTAAGCAATACATAATTTTAAATAACTAAGTTATAATAATATAATACTAATAGAATAATGAAGGAAGTCTGGATATCATAGTTTTAATTTATTGGAATCAACCGCTCCATACAATTAGAAAAAAAAATATAAATCGTTGTATTGTTTACAGTATTGTCACAGAGCCTGGAGACCCCAAACCATGCTATATCCAAAGCAGGATTCTACCCCAGGAGGTCCTAGGTCACCATCTCAACCGCGTCACTTAGTCGGAGTGCGAATACTTTATTTTTAAATCGTAAAACCATACTTTTCTTATTATCATGGAAGTATACCAAGTTCTACAAAAAGAATAAATATTGCAACCTGTTTACAAATAATTTTTTATTAAATAAAATAAAATAGTTGCGTCCGAGAATATTGTACTTTCAATATGATCAACATGTGGTTAAAATATTGTACAATTCTACAAATGTTAGAAACATACGTATGTTTCTATCGTTTTGTAAACGAATCTTGATTTTAATTAATCATTTTATAAATACAATATAAAAAAACTAAACTTTATTTTAATTAGATATTTTATCCTTTTTGCTGCTTGATATATATCAGGCTTTTTGAAACCTTGATAATTTTCTTAAATTAATTTTAGTCTAAAATATGTTAAAAAGTTAATAAGATTTACAATTAATTGTTGCCAATGTCTTCTAGTTTTTTTTATTTATTTACTTGATTACATAAATTAGAAGAGATTTATGTATTTCCTGGAATTAAGTATTACATATCAGTGTAGTAGAACTTACACGGGGATCTGCAATTCTGATCTGCCTCGGGAATGTGTATGGCAGACCATTTCTTTTACAACGAGTCCAGGTTGCCTCATGCTGTAGGAAGATATAGACTGGCTATTTGTAACTACATTAGTCAATGGTCATATCGAATCTCATATTTTGGAATTAAAGACTGCTGAATAACTAAAGGTAATTTTTAACGGGCATGAGATAAAACTGAACATTAGTTAACCTTTTTGAATAGATGTAAAATATTAACGTGAGGCAACTCTGTTTCCAATCAGGCGTTTCTTTTTTATTCTTTATTTCTTTTGGTTAAAAAATGGTAGTTTTTATTTCTACTTTAAGGCTATATTTGAATGAAGCTTATTTTTAGTGTAAACTTTCGGGATGCATCTTATTAATTGACAACGTATTTATGATTATGTTGTATGGTTAGCAGATAGCTCTTTGGTTAAAAAAAAAATAATAAGACTACTTTGTTTCTTGTTTCTCAGGCATACAATCCATAAATATTCATAAGTGAACAATAACATGGAAACAGATCATTATTCTATTTAATTATGTGGAATATCATATTGTTAATTGGTAGGACTAGGATTCTCATATACTAAAAAATGCCAAATATTTAC
>NW_027110423.1:147812-148765 GCF_000696795.3 Halyomorpha halys
TTTATTAAATTTGTAAATGCTATAGAATTATTTAGTTTATACATTTAAAGAATCAGTCTTAAAAATTAAAATGAAATAAGGAATGGAGTTAGGCTTAGGTACTTGGAAATAATAATAATAGTAGGAAAGAAAGTACCTGCAACCAGTTCTAGTGAATTTTATAAATAGCCTAGGAGGCTAGAGGATCGATGAGTTGCATCTGATGTTTTGAAAAAGTAATTTTTTTTCATATCCATCCTTATTCAAATTTTGATATAAATTATAATTATTAATGAACATTATTAAATTTTTACTTATCTTATAAATGGAAATATAGTAAGGGGGGAAGATTGACGTCGTGAATAACAAGGAAGTAGCACTGTCGAGACGAGCAAGAATTTAATTCAAATCAAAGAAAGCAGGTAAACAAATTGTGTGATGCCCGCAATGCAACATATTTTCTATTTAAGACTAATTTTTTATAGAGGCAGCTTATTTTTATCTGTAATTTCGAAAAATTTCTTTAAAATTTCTTTTTTTTAATTAAATTAAATTTATAATCTTTGTAATCTCACAGTCGATCTCAAATGTTTGTTTCTACTAATAATGCTAGACGTTCCTCCGAAACAGGCATGATGGAAACTATGCGTACACAAACATACGTAAATATAAAATAAAAACACAATAATAACTAATAATATGTACACACATGCCATATATAAAAATATATATAAGATAAATATATACTTCACGATAAACTAATAATTTTTAGCGAAGCCCGGATTTGGAAGATTTTGATCTTCTATCGTCCCTCTTGACGGCGGGTCCGCTATGTCATCATGTAATTAATCATTGGTGACACAGGAAGAGGATTGACATCACTGATAGGTTAATCGACATTTTGGTGGTTTTTGTTCTAGGGTATTTTTTTTTTTTTTTTTTAATAATTTATTTATTGATATTTACAACTGTAT
>NW_027110423.1:149900-152986 GCF_000696795.3 Halyomorpha halys
ATGGGTATTCAGGCGGCTTTTGAGGTTTGGGTCTAGGGTATTTTAAATGAGGAGGTCCTTTTTTTCGTTAAATAATGATTAATGGGTGTTAATATTAACAATTGATTAAACATCCTTCCTAAATAAATAATAACAATAAGCTCAAATAAGTTCATCATAAAAATAATAGAAAAAAGTGACACTTTTCTGAAAAATCTAGTACGATGCGCAAATCAAACAAATTTCACGTCCCTAAGTTTTGTGTAGATTGGTGATGAAGTTTTCGCTAACTTTATGAAAAAAATCTCCAGAGACTGCGAACATGTTGGCCGATGTACGTGTCACAATCTCACATGAGGAGATCATAGCACGAAAAAAAGGCAATTCGCCCCACCAAGACTCCAAAAGAGCGACGGTCCTTATGTCACTTTTGAAATATTTTTTTAAAACGGGAAGAGGAGACTTAGGATAGTTTAATCGAGCGATATTCAAAAACGCCTACATTTGGAAAATGGCGTTACCAGTATAATAAAGATCAAATAAGGTGGACATTTTTTTTTCTGTTGCTATAAAAATTCGTAATTTAGGGTCTCTCGAGGTTGGAATATCGAATGTATTTTTTCCTTTTTTAATTCGAAGAATACAACAGTTTAAAAAAGGGAAAGAAACAGTAATACAATCAGAAGAGATCGGCTGATGTCGAATGGGATGTTTTTATTTCTTTTCATTTCATTTAAAAAATTCTTGAACATTTTACATTTTTTTATACATATTATATTTAATATTAAATAAATAAGAGTATTATAAAGAGTACTTTAGAGAAAACTTTTTTAAAAATTCGTTATTTAAGCCTTACCTGACTTTTTCAAAGAGGACACCTAAATAATATTAAATACCATCTAATTGAACATAGCTATGCCGAGTTTATTGAAAATTTTCGAAGCCATTTTTTTGAAGAATATCGAGAAAAAAAATTGAAAAATCTATTCTATAAATTTGCACTTCAGGTCGGTCGATTTTATTGAAAGTGTTCATGTCACAACACAGGCGTACACCTTACTTTATGTCACATCACAGGTGTATACCTTACTTCATGTTACATCACAGGCATATACCTTACTTTATGTCACATCACAGGCGTACACCTTACTTAAATAAGTACTACCTTCCTTTCTAGGCTGAAGGCTAAATGGGTCCTCCCAGACTATTGGGTCTCACAGAGCCTAACAGGATACGGGGGTTTGGGGAAAGTTGCAGAGCTTTGGAAAGAACATCGACCCCAGTGCCCAACATGCGGAGTTTCGGAAACAGCAGAAGACGTAATAGTAGATTGAACTGCCGTAGAAGGACACCGAGCCAGGTAGTCAAGAAAGACCGGGATTTACGCCCTCGCCGAGTCGGGCTTTTCCTATTTGATGGAAGAAGAGAATTATCCCTTCTTCAGGGAGTTCATTTACGGATGGAAGGAGGTGGTGGGCCCCACTCATTTCACGATGGGAAGGGCTTGACCGCCCAACATCGGCGAGTCACCAGAAGATGAGGAAGCTGACCCAGACTGAGACCAGGAGGGCTGGACCAGCCTGGAAACTGCAGGAGACACACAGACGGATGCAGTGGACAAGGTGCAGCTCCATCAGTAAGGCGTTAAACCTAGTGCTGGGCTGCACCACAGTAAAAAAAAATTAATAATTGAATAATTAATAAAAGAATAAAAAAAAAAATTGGTGATCTTTGGGAGCAGTGGCATGCGCAAACCCCAGCGCGCTACCCCACTGCTCCCGCACCCCGTATGCCAGAAATGGCAAGGGAGGGGGATTAAAAAAAAAGTTGATTTTATCCAGGAGGTTTTTGCAAATTCCGAGGCATATACCTGATTTAATTTATGGTTTCAATTAGGTACGACTTTGAGCTAGGTGGTTCAAATTCACACACAATATTTTGTGGGACTTTTTTTTAAAGGATTTTTATACTCAGGAGTCCTCAAACATGAATTTCTTTTGATAACTCGAGTCTGGAAAAATCTTAAGTAAAAACGAGAAGAAGAAAAATAAAACTGAAATATGCTATGTGAAATAAAATTGTGAAAAATATAACGAGCTGTTCCTAAGAAGCATAAACATGTATATGGAAATAGTAGAAAAGAATATGATAAAACATAAAATTCCCATTAATACTTTTGTCAAAAGGTTTTCATTTATCTTACTCCATTAATTTTCTATGAGTCACTTTAGTGAAATAAAGCTGACTTAAAAGCAATGTTTCTAAACTACTTTGGCCACGAATCGAGAGGACAATCACTGTCATTGAAAGAGATGTGAACAAAGAAAGGCCTAGATGGAACCTAAAATTGAACTAAAGTTTTCCAAAGTTATGCTGAGGGGAGTTGAGCGATCTTAAAATAATATCAAGCCACCTTTACAATTTCTTAATTTATGTCTCACTAGCTCTTTTAATAGCAGCTTCGCGCTTTTATAGAAACAATGAAATTATTAACAAGTTTTATTTTTTTAAGGATTATTTATTGTTCCTTGTCATTTTTTATACCTTCGTTAATTTCAAGAAAGTGATAATTGGATTTTTTAATTTTTTCCTAAATTCGATTATATATTATGCTCCAAATAAATAAGACCCTGCATCATGATCTCAACATTCTATTTATCCTTGGTCTCTTACCATCTAAATTCACAACTTTCCAATATAACCTTACTCATCCTCTGGAACAATCCTTATTCAGCACCAACCATCCTTACAACCCAAAGGTTGAAACGCCATTGGCCCGGAGACTCTTTGTAAATATGCCATTGGAGTTCTGCCAATGACCAGTCTCTTTACTCAAGTCCTAAGCGACCGTAGCTCTAGTGCCCTCACACAGCCTCCACTGGCTTTCAATACCACTGACACGACTGGGAGAGAGGCGCTGGGATCCCGGAGTGCTGCCTTGCTATTCACATGTGTTTGGTGTGGATCCCTATGCTGAATTTAAATACTACTTGTATTTCGTGTGCTTATATTTCTGCGCTTAATAATTATCTTTTATAAACGATTTTATTTTTATATTTGTAAATATAAAGATAAAATAATATATAACACATAAAATATAAAACAAT
>NW_027110423.1:157931-172251 GCF_000696795.3 Halyomorpha halys
GATCATTTATCAATATTACCTATTGCCCACAACTGTGTGGCAGATTGTAATATCTATCAATAAATAAATCTCTTCTTCAAAAAAAACAAAAAAAAACAGAACCTACCTTCAACAGGTTTACACCCTGTTGAAGGTAGGTTCTGTTTAAACAATAAAGTATAAATAAACTAATTAGGAGAGTAATTAAGATAGTTAATGCAAAGTAAATCAATTAAAATAATAAAAACATTTTCTATTTTTTTTTTATTATTACTTGTTTAACAAAAGTGACTTCTGATATTAGTTGGTACCCACGTCATTTGTAACCTCAAACCTTTTTCATATCAGCAAATCGACCTGAAATGCTTTACCATCATTGTCTCACCGGGTCACAATACTTTGGGGGATTATTAATCTGCCTCCTTGCCAGACAATGGCTGGGCATACTGTCAAGGCAAGGATACATATATTTTACGGCCTTTTTTTCTCTTTCTTCTCCCGAAATAAATTGTTCGCTTATCTGTCTCCTATCCGTCTAAACAATAGGAAAAAACATTAGTCCGGGGGAAAAAAGTTTTCTCATTCAGAGGTGAAATGAATTAACTTGAAAGTATAGATAAATGTTCGAGTTCAGAGTCGAAAAGTCATTAAAGCCAGGCCATACTTCTCTGAAATCAAATTTGTAAATATTACATAGCTCTTAACTATTGAATAGTATGCGGATTAATGAATGAAAAAATATTTTACAACGAAAATGATTTGTTAAGTAAATTAAAGCAAACTGCGCATCGTAAAAATTAAATTGTTATCAATGGCGTGGTTTATTAATAGTGACGGAGGTAGGTGACTAATAAATATTCATTGCTCATATTGACAGAACACTATGAATAATTTCACAGGCAATTTTGTCAATCTAAAAGCTCACATTTCATTATTACGATGGATTTTCGATAAATTTATGACAGTTACACATTAATAATTAATTTCATAGGTGATAAAATATAATAGTATAATAAAAATTGTCATTTGATATACTTTACTACTTTCGTAGAGATAAATACAATATTTTATTTAATGTTTAACGACTTCATTTATAATTTAACATCCTTTTACTGTGCCTGGTTTTTAATATATTTCAATATATTTAAGAAAATTCAAATTATTAACCATTAATACAATAGGGTTTCTGAATTATAAACACTGCGGTAGCAAAGTGAATGAGATCTTAACGTAAAAAAAAATAAAATAATAACTACTGTATTTATTATTTATTAATTTTTTTTTAAAAGTTAACAAATTAATACTGTATGAAAAATTAAATTTGATGCGTGCATGAAGTTTTCACTTTAAACCCTACGTTGAGACGAAATTAATTATTCTACGATTCATAACAGCTATTTCTTTATTATTCAGCATGACAAATAACCTTACTATATATGTTTTATATAGATAAGTGAAAGTAAAATCTGACCATTTTAGAAGCAATGAAGAAATAAAAACATTTATTTTCTCCTTTAGTTAGTTATCGAATTCTTCCATAGTTCATATTTATCCATCGTTTATTGTTGTTAAAAATAAGGTATGATTAATTATTTAAAATAAGCAAAATTAAAAGTACTTATAAGAAAAAGATTTTGAAAATTTTTTATTTGAGTCCTGATACGAGGATAAGTCAATATTTATACGCAATTTAGTTATATTTTTGTTTATGTTAGTAGCACTGTCGTTTTGCGTTGTTGATGTATTTTTTATTTATTTGTTGTTATGCCTATGCAATTTTCGAGCTGCTAGGTTAGTTTCGTGTTCTGTCGTACTATTTATTATGGCGGCTCTGCTTTCTATTTGCACTAAAGAAGAGCAATGTTCAGTGATTTGTTTTTGTGCTAGGAAGTCGTATCAGGGGCCGAAATTCAACGAATACTTCGGTACAGTATGGGAACAGGGTTTTTTGTTTAAGTACTGACTCATTCTCCATATAGTCTGACTTTCACTTGTTTGGTCTACTCAAAGAGGCATTAAGGGGCCGTCAATTTACCTTCGGGGACGAAGCAATGAAAGAAGCGGTGCATTCCTTGCTCGCAGCTCGACTGCAAAACTTCTTGTATGAGCAAATCATGATTCCCAAACTTCAAGTTTGTACAACGATGGACCAAGCGCATTGAAAAGCATGGAGACTACGTCGGAAAACGATGTACTTGTAATATTCCTATTTGATTACAATAAAATTTTATAACTATATTGCTGATAATAATTGGCTTACCCTCGTACATTATTTTATTATAGAAAAAACAGAAATAAAGATCTCTTTTTTTTACATTGATATGCCGAATTTGTTAAGAGCGTTTTGGGAGAAATTTCTAAAAACGGGCAAATTCGATTATATTTGTGTACCGTGGCACTACCAGAAAGTCGTCAATTGTAAATTCAGTTTCTTGTATATCGTATATGACGAATATTTGTGCTCATTGAATCTTACCTTTTTTACCGAAGAATCGATGTATATCTTGTCCCTCCAAAGATGTGGTTGGACTCAAAAATGTTATCTTCCTAATTACAGCATGTTTCCAGAAAGACAACATCTATGAAATAAGTCAACTATTATCTTTCTTTTTATCTTCTTTGGTCCCAAAAATCTAGGGGGGAGCTCGAGGAACCTACACCCAAGTAGTTAAAGAGACACGGCTAGAAGTTCCCGTTGTTATTCCATCAGGAATGTTACATAGTATATCTACGTAGTATACATGTATATATCTAGGTTTATAATATTAACGATATTTTTAAGGAACTGATACTAATTTTCGCTCAGTCATTTAATAAATATACCTATAGTATGAAAAATTTACTTTTCAACAACGGAAAGGGGTTATACTCGATGAATTCTTTCTTTTAGTTAGGACAAAAAAAATAGAGAAACGTAATACAAAAATCGCTGGGAAAAAGGAGAGAATATTGAAGGGTGAAACAACGATTGATTTTCACTGGTCTTTTAGGATTGATATAGTAGGAGGCAGAGGAATGATAGATTATCTCTTCTCACGAAGGCCTGTTATAGAAGATTGGAGACATTGGCATCTTAAAAGAGCTTCCTTGATTGTGGAAATGAAAGGCTATAGAATTTCTATTCAAAGTGAAATTCTTGTATCCAATCCTTAAAATCCATAATCCCTCGTAAAATTCTCAATGGTCCTTACTTTGTAACAAATGGAATCGTCCATAAAGACCTTAATGTTCATAAAGTAACCGATCTAGACCGAAGGAATCATCAATTCTCCCATTATAAACTCCCTAACCACTGGTAGTGAGTTTACAACCTTGTTTCCACTTCCATTCCTGACGATTCTCCGACTTGCCTGAAAAGAAGATGGCCGAAGGTCTCGAATAAGTAGAAATATTAGTACAGTGCAAACACAAGGTAGTTTCTGTGTCATGTCTGCATCATACCATTGTAGTCTATCATCACATTTACTAGATGTATTTCTATATGTAATGTAAATACAGTTTTAAATGTCAATAAATAACTTTAAAATCAAAGAAGAGTGAAATATTTTAAGCTCTTATTCCTCCATTAGGGTCAGGAGGGGTAGTAAGGAACTAAATTTGTTTTGTTTTTGTTTTCTCATAACTTGAAACTTTTTTTCTTTTTGAAGCCTTTTTTCTCCAGTCAGTGAATCCGGTCTTCCAGAGTTCATTTTCCGGGCCCATTTTCTAGCTGGGTCCAATACTTGATCGTCTTCACTATTCTTTAGTTGAGCAATCTTTAGATACGTTCAAGTTCATTTGGACTATATATCCTCGATTATAGCTCTTCCAATAATGCAAATAAAAATTATATTTCAAACCGTATCAATCTCTATAGCCCCAATTTACTCATGGATCAGAGAAGAATACAGATATTTTAAGTATTTATTCTAAAAAATACACATTTTTTTATACCTATCCAATGGTATTATGAGATATTTTATGTGATAATTTTTTGAAGAGATAGAAGGATTATACTGTAAAAAAAGAGATAAAGTTGTTTGCATGAAGCCGTTAGAAATCGAATGTTATTAAAAACATTTTTATAATTTTATTTTAGGCGTTGAATTTGGTAATTAAGTTTCCTTTTTATCGGGTACACACTATATAAAGCAAAATAGAAAATTATCTAACAATAGAATAAAAGTAAGAATTCTAAAAAAGAAAAGAGTAATTAGTATAAAGAACAGATGAAATAGAATGAAGCTATAATAAAAATAGTAATTTTTTAAAAATAGTTCAGAGGTCATTATATTTATTTTTAAATTCTGAAATAATGATTTATAATAGGGATATTTTAGGTAAAGAATTACTGTAATTTATAAACTACATAAATATATTTTATTTACAATATTTTGTATTAATTTTAAATCTCTATTAGAAATTGTTACAAAACCAACAAACATAAGTTGGAATTAAGGTGGACTTAGTTTGTCGATGAACTCTGGAAAATGGAAGGCTTAAAATTAAATTTACCCAGGAAGCACGACGAGCATTCACAGCAGGATTGGAAGAGATATGAACGCTCAACTTAAAACAAGCACGTAAAATCCAGAATTAGGAGATTTTAGTAATGCAAAAGGAGAACATACAAAGATAATTCTGGGTGTGACATTTACGTTTCCAGATTATCTGCGGTTTCAATATTCTGCTAGCATACACAGTCAGGTTAAACATCAGTGTAACAGTTAGTTTTCGACTAAGTGTGAGCATGTACTTTGCTTATTTTCGTTTTCAATGACAAATATTGAGATATTTGTTTGATTTATCATTAATTTAATTCTGGAGTTTTCAATTACTTACTGATCGAAAGATAATAGATATTTAAAAGAAAAAAACATACAAATTACATCGTGTTGAGTTTCGGATTCATTACTGTAACATGTACTGCTTTCGGAAGTAAAAATATGTTGTAATTTTAGTATGTGATGGCAATGATCAGTCATCGAAAATGCCATTTCATAATGTTTTAGTACCTTGTATTAAATGCTACTTCGTTAATTTTGTTAGCTATGGAATATGACTTATTTAATTAAAAACATTAAATTATATTATAAAATTTTCTAAAACTGCTTTAAAGAAAAATTTAAATTAAATTATCATATTCATGTAGAACCCTTTAAAATTTACTTTTGCTACAATCAAACCAAGAAAAAACTGTAAGTGAAATTTCTGCTTTTGTGCAGTAGTTTTGATTTTATAATTTGAGTATTGATTTAGTACAAGAATTTAGTTACGTTGGCAATGTCAAAAGAATTATTGAGTTCAGTTGGAACTCTTCCGCTAGGATTGAATGGAATGGAAGAAATAATTAAGCCAAAGCAACAACTGACATATGGATTACAATAAATAATTTTTGGAGCGGGTCAGCTCAGTGAGCAAGGCACTATAATACTAAGTCCTGAGTCAGAGTTCGAATCCGGCAAAGCCAGATAATTATGTATTCTGTTTCTGTAGCCGTGAGTTAACCCTGAGAGTTCCGGTAACCTCCTTCGGCCTACCGAGTCTCTAAGAAGTGAGTGCACTTCATTAGGAGAAACCTGGTGGTTTCGCGTTATCTTGAACAAATTTTATATAATATTATGAAGTACTGAACCCTTGACAGTTCATGGGTTGCAGCGATACAGAGGGAAAGAATAAATAATTTAATTAGCGAATTTTCAATTTTATGTTGATAATTTTTATTTCAACGTGAGTTTTTCTTCCGGATCTAAAATTACACCAGTCGTTTATAAGAGATTACACCTACCTTTAATTTTCACAGGCAAGAAAATTCATAGAACTATATTACATCTATTATATTTATGTTACCTTCATAATTTGAACTTTTATTTATGCAGGATTAGGATTTAGTCGAGTTGGAAATGTCACAAGAATTATTTAGTTCAGTTGCAATTCTTAAGACTAGGCATACACGGAATAGAGGTAATTATTGAGTCTAGACAATAAATTATATATTATTATTAGTTAATCAAGGATTATACATAGTAGTTTTTTTAGCTTCTTGAAAACTATTGCAAAACTATATTTTCTGATTGTTTGATAGTCTTTGTGGCAATCAAGCAACTCCATTTTCATATTTTATTTCAATGAATTTTTCAAAGGAAATGTGAAACAGTACTGGAAGTTATATTGCATCTTGGGGAACTCCACATGTGAGATGATGAATCGAACAATATACCTCCCACGAATTTACTTATTTTAAGATTTCAACCTTATGTGAAATGAGATTAAAAACAAAAATTCTTTAATACAAGATTTACAGAGAAGAGAGATAATGAAACTGTATTACATCCATTAATTTATAATTCATCCATAATGAGCTTTAATCTTTGCAGAAAAAGGATTTTTTTGAGTTGGAAATAATAAGAAAATTAATAATTTCGGTTGGATTTCTTGGTTCTAGGCAAGTAGGTAAACAGTAATTATTAAGTAAAGACAGCAACAGGAACACGAAATAAATAATTGAATATTTAGTTTTAAGTCCTTGGATGTTTTTCTTAACATTCAATTTTTTCAGGTCCTCAGAAATTTTATCCGGCATTTTCATATTTTTTGCTATCGTTTCTGTCGTTCAATCTACTCAATATTTGTTTTTTTGTTTCAAAGGATTTTTCAGCAGAAATAGAAAACAGCTACTTCCAGTACTTTTACACCTTGACAAAACCACGTAAGATGATGAACGGAACCTTTTACAACATACCAGGAATTTAATTATTTTAAGACTCTAGACTTAAAAAGTGGAATGAAGATAAAAGAAAATAACTTTTTACAACAAGATACACGTGGAAAACAACTAATGGAACTGTATTATAATTAATTAATAATACCTTTATAATTTGAGCTTAATTTATGCAATACAAGGTGTGTTTTTCATATGTTGGAAGTGATTAACGAGTTTGGTGGGCATACTTAAGTCTAGACAAATAGAAAAAAAACAATAATTATTAGTTTAAAATATCTTTAATTTACGGCTCTTTACATACCTTGCGACCACAAAAAATGGGTCACTGAACGTTGTTCTTCTTTAGTCCAAATAGAAAGCAAAGCAGCCATGAACAGCACTATAAAACTATACCATTCGTTTATAGTTTATATCTATGTTTAGTTTGTTTAGTTCCCCAGAAATGTTGTTTTTGATTGTTTGATAATTAATCAAAATATCTTGATAATTAATCAAGCTACTTAAGTTTCTAATTTGTTCCAAAGAATTTTCCAGTGGATGTAGGAAACAGTAACGGAAGTAGTATTGTAATTTGGTAAATCCCACTCGTGGGATGAATTGTACATTACACAATATACTTTCACACATTTACATCTTATAACACTCTAAAATTATATGAAGCGGGGATGAAAAAAAAATGGTGTAATGGAACCTTTAAAACTATAAAATGAAAAAAAAAATTATGCCATATAACTAGGCACTATGTCAATTGGGTCGAACGTTGTTAATAAGTATTAGGTTGCTAACTTTATTACGCTCGTAAAATAACAAGTCTTTCTAATTAACAGTATTTTCAATTAAGGCTTGCAAGTATCGTGTATCTTTTCCTGGTGCTATATTTATCCTGAATAAGACGTCATATAAACGTAATATAGTAAGAGATGTGATGCGTGAAAAATGACGGATTCTTAGAACCTAGCAATAAGGGATATAAGTTAAAAATGTTCTATTAAACATATCTTCCAACAAGTAATAATACAAATATAATGTTATGTTGAAATTTTTCATTCGAGTATATTTCCGATAATATCTATATTGAGTAGTCAGAGGGATGCAGACAAAGAAAGTCTTCAATTATTGGAAACGGAGAAACGGGATGAACTTTTCCATTTGCATGAATTTTTTTTGTACACTTGTTACGTTTATAACTAATTGCTAAATTATTTTAACATATCAGTCTTCGATACTCTATTATAAGCCTGTAATTTAGATTTTAGCGATAGAATCAACATGTTTATAGAATCAGCTATCTACTTGTTGCTATCCTTTTTAACTAAAGAGGCAATGTTATGCCCCGTTGTTAATCATTGTTTATTATGTATGAAATTTTATATATTAATATTACTATATATTGAAATGTATTGTTTTATGAAGAGGTTCATTAAAAATGAATTTTAATACCGACAATGAGTTGCTTATTGTTAAGTACTTTCTAAACTGAAAATTCTATATTTCATGTTTTTATTGATAATAAGTAATTATTGGGAGCATGAAAATCACCTTAAGTACTAATTTATAGTTAAAAACAATAAAATTATGTTGAATAATTTAATTGTAATTGATGTAAGTAAAAATATACAATTCACGATTAGGAATACTGGTGAAAATCAATATATTCAGCAAGTATTATTATTTTTAGACAACATTACAATATTTGTTTTGTGATTAGTTTATTATTCTAAATATTTGAATTCTTACTCCTTTTTAAATAAGTCGTATCTTATTACCACTTTCAAACATTAGTTATTTTTACAATAGGTTTAACATCAGAAATGTTTGATTAAAAAATTGAGGGTAAAAAAGTCCTTAGTTAAATGGATACTGTACAAATTAGATAAAGTAGGTTTAAAAAATAAAATAGTTACAGAAATTGGTTTTGGACTAATATTAATGGAAATTGTCATAGATGCATTTTAGGTTCAATAATAGGTGATTTTGACGTAATTACCTGCTTGAACAACCGTTGGTCTAGTAACAGTACTTCCTTACATGAAGAGGTTGCAGTGGTACAGATTTAATTCAATTTTTTAACTGTATGCTAGTTGTAAAACTGTTAATTGTAAATACTTTATTTCAGAACTTAATAATATGCAGACATAATACAAATCCCGAGTGATATAACGAATAAAGAAGTAAAATAGAAAGTATAAATTTTTGAAATATAATAAAATGGATTATCCAAAATAAATTTCATAATAATATAGACTAGTTAATATGAATAATAATAATTCCAACACTTTATATTAAGAAAGTTTTTTACAAATCATATTTGGACTTTAATAATCTCTCAAAATCCTTCGTAAAATCCTTAATGCTCCTTACTTTGTCACAAATCAAGTCATCCATCAGGACCTCACTATTTCATATGTTGCCGATTTGGCCAGAACCAGATACCGTTCCTTCCATAATAAACTTCTCAACCACCCAAATCCACTTGTTTCTAACCTGGCTTCTCCTTCATTTCCTAATAATCCTCCTAGGCGTCTGAAAAGAAGATGGCCTCGAGATCTTCTCCTCTAGAAATGTTATTGGAGTTCTATCAGTGGGTAGATTCTCCACATGTTTTTATCATGTCACTATGTCACCTACACCAAATTTACTTGTTGTATATATGTGTATACAGTTGTAAATATCGATAAATAAATTATTATTAAAAAAAAAAAAAAATCTCTAACTTCAGATTTTATTCATCATATCATCCGGGATTTTGTGCACATTGGTGAGTTCTGAATTAAAGTATTTACAACCAACAGTATTACAACTAGCATACAGTTAAAAAATTGAATTAAATCTGTACCGCTGCAGTTTTCCAGTAACATTACTCCCTTCATGTAACGAAGTACTGTTACTATACCAACGGTTGTTCAAGGAGGTGATTACATCAGAATCACGCTCGACCGCCACATTTTTACTCAATTAACGGTAGCTACTTTATGAGGCTAGGTGAACCCATCGGGCTGACTCAACGTCTACAATGAAACAGACTATAATTATATGCCACAGCTGGATTGGAAGTCGGGTCATTGGAGTAGTCCATTGCCTTACCAATGAGCTATCCACTCCCACCATACAGTTACAGTTAACAAATTTTATATTTTATTGTATTTGATTATAATAGATTTTTATTCGTTACTTCTATTATTTAACCCTAAATCAATGTCACGGTAATGTTTATCGTTATAGTATTTTATCTAATCCATTGAAAATATCTAAAGCAGTAAGGTTTTTGTTTTGTAGCATATCCAGTTAATAGCATTTTTTTTTTACTATGTAATATTACTTTCTGTCTTATATTTGCTAAATGGTAATATGCATTATAGAGCTCATTCACGCTGTATTCACAAATTTATAAATTAAATTTAATAACAAAATTAGGAATCGAAGAGGAAAAAATAAAATAAAAAAACTTAATGTAAAATAATATTAAATGAAGTGCGTCTTCACTAAGGCCAGGCGTTACTTCACGTTTGATTGGCTGGTTGGATATTGTTAGTGGGTTGCATTGAAATTAATTGCAATGAAAATAAGGCTTAAAGTAACAGAAAGAGAATTTATTTACTAAATAAAGTTGGTTGAATAAAAGAGAATATTAAATGTTAAATACTAAATCTATCGTAACTAAAGGGTATGCAGGGTCGTCGAAACAAAACATTATATGGTTAAGGTGTGTTAATTAATTCTGATTAGGGGTCTATGAAAATGCATATTGATGACGATGATGGTGTGAATACATAGAAGGAAGGTGACTTACTCATGCTTCTTTCTTCTTCTTTTCCACATCCCTTTATCTCCCCTATCCTCGGCCGCCGAAGGGCACTTCGGAAATGTCTCTACTCACTCATGGTTTTCACAGAATTAGAATGTAGAAAAGATGCTAATTTCCAAGAGATAATATGGCTCTTTCTCCTCTGCCTTTTGGCCACAGCTCGCTAGAGAGTCTCCCATGTTTTTATGTCTTGGAAATATGGGTGCCCCCGCTTGTTTCAAATCATCCGTTTAAACGGAACAAATATCTTAAACACAATCATTCTTATATACAATATTTACATTTAGCCTGGGGAACTCCGAACCGGGATATTCCCCCAATTGTGGAGGAAAGAGACTCTAAAAGATCCCGGCGCTCACTGGTATTAAAAACCAGAGGAGTATGATTGAGGGCGCTAGCCAAAGAAGATAATAACTAAAATTTTAAATCGTTTCGGTGTTTGTGATTTTAATATACCACTAACAAAATTTATAGTCAGTAATATAATTTAGTTATTAGTTACAGCCATAATTGCCTATTCGCTGTACTGCTATTTAATAAATATGAATTCAAGAAAAGGCGTTAACTTATGTAGTCCTAGATTAAGCTGACGACCACCTTCTGAATAAGGTCTGGGGATAAGGTTGTAACTATAACTAGGTTACTTCGAACGAGTCTGTATTGTATTGAACAAATGAATGTCTTTTGATTAATATGATTTCGTCATTTAATGTGAAGTAGTAGGTCAGGTTTGTATAGTGGATCCCCTATGACTTGGGTACAGAACAGAACCCACTGACAGCGACCCAGTGATCATTTAGCACGCCCGTAATGAAGACGTTGTTTGATCAGAGGGTTAGGGCCAAATAAACTCGGTTCCTATCACCGTAGCCATTACATCCAGTCCTCTTGAACTAACACTGTATCAAATGAGTTTTACGATCAGTCGGTTAAGGGTAGAGAGGCTAGTGTTTTTGGAGTGATTTAACAAATAATCTGTTAATTTGTGGCGAATATCACTTTAGTATTGATTCATAATACATATATAATTTTTTTTCTGTTGGTATGTTAGAACTTGAAGATCTTTAGCAGTTGTGAGTTTTGTTCCCATAGGACCACGGTGAAGTTGTACTGGGTAGGTTCACCAGTCTTTTCGAGGAAATACACGTTTTGAGGTCCCCTCATTCAAAATAATCAAGTATCGCAAAATGGTCCGTATGTGTATGCTCAAAATCAAAAAATTGCTGGCCGTAAGTGCTTGTAGACCCCGATTACTACAATACATACTTGACAAACGCCCAAAAATTCATATTTATTACAATAAACTCTTATACATTATATTGATCAGAACCTTTTGGACATACGAAATTGGGTTTTGGGGCTCTAACAACCCATCAAACTCCTCTCGAATCTAATCCTTATTGTCCAATTTCTTTTGTAAAATCCTTGATTCTCCTTATTACGTCACAAAAAAACTAATCCATAAAGCCCTCAACATCCCACTCGTTTCAGATTTAAACCGGAATAGATATACTTCCTTCCATTCCAAACTCCTTACCCACCTAAATCCATTAGTTCTTAATCTCTCATCCTTAAGAGTTCCCTGATAATAATCCGAGGTGTCTGAAAAAATGGCCACGAGTTCTTCTAATTTAAACTAATGAATAAAGTACCACCACTGGTGGTTCCTTCCAAAGTTTTTTTAAATAATTTATTTATTGTTATTTACAACTTTATACATATATACAGATCAAGTAAATTTGCTGTAACTGATATTATGACATGATAGAGACATGTGGAGAATCTACCCATAGATAGAACTCCAAAAACATTTCTAAAGGAGAAGATCTCGAGGCCATCTTCTTTTCAGACGCCTAGGAGGATTATTAGGTAGTGAAGGAGAGCCAGGTTAGAAACGAGTTGGTATGGTTGGTTGGGAAGTTTATTATGGAAGGATTGCTATCTGGTTCAGGCCAAATCGGCAACATAGGGGACATAGAGGTCCTGATGGATGATTTGATTTGTGTCAAAGTAAGGAGCATTAAGGATTTTACGAAGGATTTTGGACTGAAAGGATTGGATTCAAGAGGAATTAGATGGTTTAGTGGAGCCCTATTGCTCAACTCAGATAGGCCCTTCCAAAGTTAATCTTTTATTCTCTAATATTTATCACATTTACTTATTGCATTTTTCATGCAGTTGTAAATTTACATATGTATATATATCCAACCATTCCATTGGAATGGAGAAATATAAAAATTTAATGTATGAAATTTTCGCTTTCCATTGTGGTGATAGTTATTTGATCCGCGCACCACAACTGATTTTGAATTCTTTACTGTTATTTATTTTTATATATGAGGAGAAGATAATTAGGGTGCGGTCAGAGAATAACATAAATAAGTTAAAAACGAAGTTCATGGAGCTAACGTTCCAAGTTCACTTGGATTCACTGAGAGGTACGTTCCAAGTCAGCCCTGATGGAAGCTAGAATTTCTGGCCGAACCGTTGGCACTATTAAATACGTTTCTAAACCTTTTTTTGTTATTCTTTGACCGCACCCCCGATCATCTTTTCCTCATTATCCACAGTCAACTATCTTCCAAACATTATATCAAATTCCTTATTGTTATACTTTTAATTCTTAATTGTTATATCTTCCTGATGAATCTTTTGTCCAAAGATAGCGCGAGACAATCAAATCTCAATATAGAATAAAATATCGTTTAAATATGATTTAAATTTAGTGTTTTTATAGTTAGCTACAATTCACACATATACAAAGCTAGTAATTTATTTTAGCCAAAAGGATATATTTTTATTTTATTTTATTCATTTAAAAATTACATCCAATATAGTCCCACCAGATGACAATATCTATTGGTCGGTGCCAAAATAACACATAAAAATGATAGACATAAGTGAAATATTACAGTTTAGGCTATTAGGGCCTAGTCAATGCAGTTTATCTCAAGTGATACAATTAATAATTTAACTAACAACTAGTAAAATGCAAATAAAGTAAACAATAAAAATAAAATAATAATTATAAAAAAAAAACTGATGTGAATAAAAAAGCTGCAAATTTACAATTAGTGAAATAATATAATAATGAGAATAAAACAAGATGATACAGAATATGATAAAAATAAGGATCCAATAATATCTATTACTAAGCATACACATACATTGCTAATTCTAATCGTGGTCATTTGGCGAATCAAAATCAATTATAGGGAATCATAGAAGAAAGAAAGTACCCTGTTAAATATTCCTTTTTTTTTTGTAGTTGATTTATTTATTAGTTCTTCTGGTAAGCGATTGAACAAATATGGTACGATATAGTTTAAGGCACGATTACCAAAGGAAATGATTAATTTTAAAACTGAAATAGAAACTATATGATTAATAGCAGGGCCAGATCGAAATGAACCTAAAGACAAACTGGAATTGAAAAAAAGAGAGTAGAAAAAGAAATGAAAGAGAATCGGAGGCTGGGTCGGTTTCCTATTGAGTGAGGATTATTGAATAGTGTCAACAGAACCAGTCCTCTCTTCAATAAGGCAGCCTGTAATAACATTTTTCACTCTTTATTAGTAGTTTACCTAGCACAGGGCTACAGGTATTAGCAACATCTTTCAGGTGATATAATTTATTATTTATCACCGCTCCAAATACCATATAGGCCTACGATAAAAAATAAAATAATTTACACATGATTTAAACTAAATCACGTAAGTAAAGACTTAATTTTAATTGATTTAAATTGGTTTAGCACATTTACTATTTTGTATCGCGTTTTAATTTTTACTTAATATATTATTTGACTTATTATTGTAGTTTTATTCTTTTAT
>NW_027110423.1:172444-181040 GCF_000696795.3 Halyomorpha halys
ATGCAAAATATATATTATAAATGTCCGCTGAAGGCGGGTATACACTGGTTGTATAATAACTGGGGGCTAACAGAGAATGACGGAGAGGGACCATTCCGGCTGGTAAGGCATACGGTGGGATTTAACATTTAAACGCGCAAAAAACGTACAACAAATGTGAGAGTGTATATTTTATCAAATTCATAGAACCTTTTCTCATCTTTAACTCATATATAAATTGTTTTATTATAGAGCCAATAGTTTTAAGATATCTAACTAAAAAACAGTATAAAAATACAATTTTATTTGCGTTTCCTGAAATTAATATTCAAAGAGCAAGGTGGTAAAATATGGAATCTGCTCCAGCACCCCGAAAGTATACAGAACCGCTTAGAAAAACTTGTATAATTTTTTTTTTAATATCTTAATTATTAGACAATAGGATGTTTTGTCACAATATTTGCAAATAATTAATTTTTAACTTTATAAAACTGCAGTGTCAAGGGCTGCAGCGATCGAAATATTTAAAACACAAACTTCCCTCCAGGTATTTTTGAGGCCCGTTAGCCAATGGGTGGCACCCACAAAAAGTAGGCGTGGGAGTGACGGACCCACCCTATGAAAACCACGTCAGGAAACGCGCCATGTATTTCTTAAGTACATCGCGATAGGATGTTTTGTCACAATATTTGCAAATAATTAATTTTTAAGTTTTAAGTTTATAAAACTGCAGTGTCAAGGGCCTCAGTGATCGAAATATTTAAAACAAAATTTCAACTTTATTTAAAGAAATAAGACAATCTGCTATGGGTAATTAATAGGTTTTATGGCTCTAATTATCCTTATTTGGGGGTGACGGTAGTAGCGTGGTAACGCGCCTGTCTGCCAACCCAAAGATTACGAGTGCCCTACCCGGGATTTTTTTCAAGCATAAAATTATGCAATACTTACTCACAACCTCCCGCCCAGGTATTTGTGAGTCCCGTTAGCCAATGGGTGACACTCATAAAAATAGATGTGGGAGTGACGGACCCAACCTATGAAAACCACGTCAGGAAACGCGCGATGTATTTCCTAAGCACATCGCGCGAGACCTTGGACCCCCACGGTCTGTCGCGCCAATAATAATAATAAGTTACATTGTTAGGTTAGTAATAATTAGGCTATAAACCTAAAAATACATGGCGGCCATTTTGTAAAATTTGGTGTATAAGACCTATACACTCCCTGTATTAAACTTTTTACCATCGTCTTTTGCAAACAGATTTTCATAAAAATCCATTAGAAGGAAATAGTATATAACTGCTTTTGAGTAAAATTACAATTTTACTGCAAATTTAGCGATAATTTTATAGGTGAATGTTGTGAAAAAGTTGCGTTGTCACACCAAGTTCAAAATTGTTTCTAATATCTCTATTGATTGTATAAAAATCTATTATAGAACAAACCCCTTCCGGTAATAAATGTATACTCTCTTTTTTCATTACACACAATTGTAACTTATTTATTACCAATTGGTAATACTGCTTACTTTATAATGACTATTTTTAAGTAACTCTTATATTCACCTTGAATCGAACTCGCTCAGACCCCTTTGCTAGGCTGTACATGAACGTGTACGATGTTTTAGGCTACGAATTTTTAGTGGGAACCAGAGAGTCAGAATAATCTGAGACAAGAAAATTGGAAATCGGGTGATTGTTTGCTAAAAAAAAAGTTACATATTCAGAAATGTAGACTGAACATACTCACACACTACATAGTATTTTATCAATATTTTGAGCTCAAATTGTTGTAAACTTTCTGGTAATACCTCTGTGTAAATATAACGTAGGAATTGGTCAAGTTTTTAGCTCAAAATATTCTTATATAAGCGCAGACGGAGAGACAAAACATATTTTGAAAAATCATTTTCAGTATCGAGAGCTCGACTTGTTTTAAAAATTCACTGTACCTTCTTAAAATAATTTGATCCATCAAAAATAAAAAGCAGTTCAAAAACAAATCCGTAAAGGTTTTTTTTTTTCGTACCCTTCATTAAAATAAAATTAGTACTTCATAATGTATTATTTATACTTTATTGAGTCTTCTCCCTTTGATAGCCTTGTGGCATTAGAAAGTGATGATATTAGTCCAGCTTAGGTGGTATAGTCTAGCTATGGACTAAGGCTACGTCATAGAATTAATGAAATAGAAAATCTAGAAAAAATGATTTAAAAAGAATTATTTCCACAATATTCATTAGCGACGATAACGACTGCAGTATTCAGTGGGAAAGGACGAAACATGTTATAACTATCCCATGACAACCATGGCGCAGTGAAAGCTAACCCTAAAACTGTGCATAATTGGCACGCTGCATACATCTCAAAAACTGTTCATTTTGAGCTTTAAAACACAGACTTTACTTATTTTCTACGAATGTACTTGAGAATTAATGTCCACGTTAAAATCTTAATAACTCAATCCGACTTACATCTGTTCAAAAGTTCATACTTTTTTAACGACTTTTATTAAAATTCCAGTAAGAATTTAAGAATCGAAATTGAGATTTCTCACTTCTCTATGAAATTCGCTTTCTTTTGAAACCTCATTCGTCCAAATCTATTGCTTCTGAGAGTCTTAAAAGGAATGGATACTACTGTGTTATATATTTTTGTACGGTTTATATATTAAAAATAGTATTTTAATACTATAATGTTAAAATTAAAGATTCAAAGATAATTTTGATATCACTTAAATGAAATAAACTATAGCAAAATAACTAAGGTAATGGTATGGATAGGATAAGTGTGTGATGTTGGGTGATGAAAGGTTGAAGAAGAGGAGGTAAGCTGAAAACGTTTCATCATAATAAACATTTAATTAATTTGTTTTTTCCTTGAAACAATATAGTTTAAAGTTTCGACATAAGTCATAGTTATCAATATATAAATATGTGTTAAGATTTTATAGATCATCAGAATAATTCACAGTCTCGATGTTGAAATCACTTAACTGATATCGATTCGTTTATAATTGGAAACTGAACAATTGCTATTTTACTTGCAATCTGACGTCAGAACACTCGAATATATCGTATGAATGAAATGTAAATTGTGATAATATCTGACATATCTTGACATTGACTGTTTGAACAGGGGATAGATAACATTTGAAATATGCTTGTGGGTGGAGTGAATATCTATAATTGAGGTTCGCAAACAGAACTGATTTCTAATCCATTTCTAATACATTGTTTAAATATATTCCAATGAACTCGTTCCTTTGATTCTTAAATTATTTTATTCCTATTGGCTTTTGTGTGATTTATTTCACAACTGAATATATGTAAATCATTCAAGAAGAGAAACGATATACGCTAGTTACTTAAAGGATTACAATAGCTTTAATAGCAATTAATGATTAGATACTAATTGTTGATAAAAATTTCGTAAAATATAAATTAATGAAGCGTACATATATAGTTGTCTATATATAGAGAGTTTTAACAGTAGGCTTACAAGAGTTTTTATATGCCTATTTCTATGAGTACACATCTAACTGACGGGTAAACGAAAATACACGTTTTCTCTAAAAAATGTATTTATTCAAATTAAGTCTGAACTGAGCAATATCAGGCGTTACGTTTAAATAAATTTTTAATTAATTATGTAAAAGTATAAAAGCATTTTTTTTTAAATTATCTCGGAAATCATAACACTAATATTAAGGGTGTCCGCTTCGCTTTAGCCTAATGACCTTCTTCGGAGGTAGACAAAGAAATATCTTCATTGATGTTGATAATTTTGTTCAATATATCCTCGATTTACTCATTTCTAGAAAAGGGCGATTGATTAAAGTATTGTGCCGAAATTTGATTACCCTATTGCAAATACAATAAGCAGAGACTGTCTACAATAATTGAAACTTTTACACACTGCCTTTGAAAAATGTTCTTACAATGCCTTGCAGGAATCATACAAAAGATCATATCTTGTTTCTTCAGCGATAAATATAGCGGATTTTATTGAAAAATAAAATAAATGATAATACTCAGGCCATACAATCTACTTTAGTTTACATTATCGAGGCGAAAGTGAGATGACGAAAATAGAGCCATGTTAGTAAGGAAGATTTTCTTTCACACTTATAATTACTATTTGAGAAATGATTTTTCGTACGAAGTAAACATATAAGGATTGTTTATGAATTCTGCTAGCTCGGCAATTCGATTGGTTTTGTAGAGATAGACGTGGTACATTTGAAAAGTTAGGAAGCCTAGGAAAAAATAACTATACGTAAAAATTCTTTAAATTAAATGATTAATTTATGATGATAGTAAAAACCAATGTTATGATTATTGGGTGGTTTCTAGTGTTAAAAAGAGGGGAACGTTGTTATTTTTACAGAAAAAAAATCCTGAATTTCACAAGGTTGAATTCAAGATCGAAATTTCTATTTCTATCGATCACCATTCTTTTAAGTGGGACATAGTAGGGAAAATATAATATTATAAAAAAGCAATTATGCTGAATGTCATTATTTATTTATCGATGTTTAACTTGTATGTACATAAGTATAAATCTGTTCAAAATTATTTATTTAACTTTCATTTTCATATTCTTCGTGGCTCACTTATTTTTTTATTATATAATTCATCTAGCTATTTATATTTAATTGCGATGTATGTAGACCATCTTATCTATAATTATTAACTTATTTAGTTTTCAATGTGCAAATAAGGATAATTGTTTTTTTTTCATTGCCGCGACAAACCACAGAGGTCCAAGGCCTCGCGCGATGTACTTAAGAAATACCTCGGACGTTTCCTGATGTGGTTTCCATGGGGTGGGTCCATCACTCCACGCTTATTTTTTGTGAGTGCCACCCATTGGCTGACGGCCCTCACAAATGCCCGGGAGGAGATTGTGAGTGAGTATTGCATAATTTTATGCTTGAAAAAAAAAATCCCGGTTAGGGCCGGGCTACAACTCGCAATCTTTGGGTTGGCAGACAGGCGCGTTACCACGCTGCTACCGTCACCCCCAAATAAGGATAATTGGAGCCCTAAAACCTATTAATTGCCCATGGCAGATTGCCTTATTTCTTTAAATAAAGTTGAAAGTTGGAAGTTGAAAGCTGCAGCCCTTGACACTGGAGTTTTATAAACTTAAAAATTAATTATTTGCAAATATTGTGACAAAACATCCTATTGTCTAATAAATAAGATATTAAAAAAAATATATATAGAAGTTTTTTACTAATCGGTTCTGTATACTTTTGGCGCGCTGGAGCAGATTCCATATTTTACCACCTTGCTCCTTGAATATTAATTTCAGGAAACGCAAATAAAATTGTATTTTCATACCATTTTTTGCTTAGATATCTTAAAACTATTGGTTCTATAACAAAACAATGATGTATATATGAGTTAAAGATGAGAAAAGGTTCTATACATTTGATAAAATACACACTGTCAAATTTGTTACACGTTTTTTCGCGCGTTTAAATATTGTGAAAATACCACCGTCTGCCTTAAAAGTGATTTCATCTTTGATTGTTAGTTAAATTTTTATATAATAGTCAGTTTATATCAGTTTCTCAAATTATGTAATTAATAGGGTTTCTTACTTTTCAATTTCCATAGTAAAATTTGACGACGTATGTAAAGGTTTAATTTAATATTTTTAAAACAAGAGGTTACTATATGAACATTTCGGCACATTGGAGTACACACTTCCTTGAAGTAAGAGACTTACTTATCTTCACATCTTATTAACTCAGAGAGCTGGAGGTATTAGAGTTTTCGGATGCGACTGTGAAATTGGCAAGCGCTTTTGTTTTGTAGGGCGGAAAATTCTTAATCAGAGGTAGGGGACCTTGGTGTTGAAGCTTGAAGAGCAGAACAGCGGTCTACCCTTTCATCTGCTGAAAGAATAGTCTTTTTAGGATTATTGTACACACTAGCACCTCTAAGGGGTAGGGATCTTATAAAGGTGATATTAAAATGGAATATATTCCTGGATTTTTTTGTTTAAATAATTTAAATCGTTGAGAAATATTAACTAAACCTAAAAGGTCAAAAATGGTTTTTACTTATAACGAAATATTTAAGAGCTAAATATATTTAAATTTTTCTTTTTTTTTTAATTTAGAAATAGTCACAAGTAAAAAACGTACGAAAAAATGAGGAGAAAATTGTTGGCGAGGAGGGGGGGGGAAGGGAGGTCCGGTCTGCAAATAAAAAAAAATTAGTTATTTGTGCCGACGTTTCGAACTGAATTTCAGGTCTTCATCAGGGGGCTTGGGCAGAGGTTCTGGCTAAACTCAGAACCAACAGTTTAGCGTCGGCAAAATAAATATATATATACTTATATATAAAAAATAAAAATATATATACACATTTTTTATTTCTGTTTAATTGCTGATGCAACCACCATGGGGAGGGCCCCCGACCATCTTTTCCACATATTAATGTACAGTAAACTATTAACACCTCATTACAAATATTTTGTTTTTTTTAAATTTCTTTATAACCAGATTGGCTTCTTGGACCCTGTACGGTAATAGTAACAATTTGATATGCTTTTAACAATTAATAATATGTGGGTTATGCAAACTACTCTTAACTATTTATATTGAGGAGGTTCAAGATTTTAAGCTTCACCATAAGAGGAGAGCGGGTTCCAGATGTCTGAATGTGACTAGTTTATACTAATTTATTTTTAAAAAAAATTGTCTCAATAACTGGATTAGAATTTTTTTTATTTCCCAAACTTTTAAAGAATCCTTATAGCTACAAACTACCAATTAACGTTTTTTTTAAACTATTGAACGGCAAGATCACACATTATTACTGTTATTTAATTAATGTATTAATGATTATTGAAGATTTCTGATTGTTTAAAATCCCCCAGTAGAAAAATTGAGGATAGTAATGTGCGCTAAGAACCAGGACGGTTATAACCCCATCTCTCTCTCCCAAAATGATATATAACCTATAATAAACAATAAATAAAGCTTTATTAAACAATAAATTACTGTGTAATGCTGAACGTCAACACTCTTAAGAGTGCGTCGAGTGTTACAGCTCTATTTCAAAAATAGAGGAAATTGGATTGAATTCATGTTTTAATTTTAAATATAATGTCTTCATAATATTTATTCAGTTGATTATAAATAATTAATATATTTCTTAATGTTTCAGGTAAGAGTTCTTTGAGATGGTGAGACAATATGGGTTAAGAAGTACTTTCAAGGTATTTTAATGTTTCTCTAAAAATTAGTTTAGTTAAATGAAACGTAATTAGTTAAATGAAACGTAAAACATTGAATATAAAATATAGTTTTAGGTTATCACACGATCAACATTATGTTGAATGAAAAAAATGCTTAGTAATAAAAAAATTGAATAAAATTACGTATCACGTATGATTGATTAACCTAATGAAGAAACAAATAACACAAATTGTTCCACTAGTATCAAAAACATCAATCAAATCATTATTAATAAACATCTAGTTTTATTTTAAATCACTTTTATTTTTACTGTGATTATTGAAATTCATGCGTAAATGTGAACTGAAATAAGTGAAATTCTAGAACAGAAAAACATCTAAAAAAAAATTTAAAATCATTTTTTTTTAGTACGACATAACGCCTTTTAAGCTGGGATATCTCTTAAGTACAAAAATACTGAAAAGGGGATTCTTATACTATTTAAATAAAAAAATATCATCCTAGAGGTATGAAGAACATAAAAATTAACAATACGATTTTTATATTATTTAAATGAAAAAAAAAATCAAAATATCATCCTGGAGGTATATTGTATCAATAAGCATTTTGCAGGGTCCATGTATGGCTGCTTCAGAAGTATAACGACTCAATTTCAAAAATTGAAATGTTACAGGACAGTTCAAAAAAACACAAATAAACAAAAAATTATTTATTCGTGCCTACGTTTCAACCTGATTTTCAGTTCTTCATCAGGGAGCTTTTGGGGAGAGATTCTGGCTAAACTGAAGGCTACTGAAGTATTACAAAAAATAATTTGACCTTAATATTCAATTAATTGGTTTAATTTACTAATCAGTTTTTAAAACTTAACTAGTTGATTGTTGGAATTCAGTGAAATAAAGTAGATATTTATTCTTAAAAAATAAATAACATTTTAATATTACGAAAATCTCGCGGCTTACGTAGACCGTCGGAAGAGAATGTTTTATTAATTATACGAATTAGAGAAATTTCCAAGTCAGATTGACATTACCCAAACAAATTAGTCTCGTGTTGTTCTCCAAATGCTAATGGCTTCTTCATGTTAATGGGGCTAAAGAATGGAAAATTAAATTTTAAAGTATTGATTTTCAAAATGTGTAGTAATTATTTCTAATGTTTTCAAAAAAATATTTAAGTTTCTTAAATATACTATAGTGAATTTAGTGTAAAAATAGTACAAATATAATGTACATGTAGTATTTTGAACTAATAACAGATACTAAAAAGAAGAAAAAGACAAAATAATGAGTAATGACAATAGAAATAATCTCAATAGTAAAGCAAATAAAAGAAAAAAACAATAAAGTAGAAGCTTTAGCAAATCCACAAACCTATTAATTGTTTTAAGGAACTC
>NW_027110423.1:181546-210490 GCF_000696795.3 Halyomorpha halys
ATTATTCAGCACGGATAATTAACTGCTCACATTTAAACCCCTTAATGCGTGCATATTCTTTTTAATATATTGTTGTCCTATATTAAATTGGAAATGTGAAAGGGAAACGCCTTTTTTAAAACTCGAATGAACCTCAAACTTTTCAAAACGGTAATTAACGTTGTGAATTTTATAAAACATAACGGTAATTAGATTCCATACAAAATGTACTAAATACATTGTATTCCCTGCTTATGTAAATTAATATGCAGCTTCTGACGATCAATACAATCGAAAGCATTTTTGAAATCGATATAAAGTCAAGGAACTATACCGTTGTATTAAATTTTTTTGGTGATATTTGTCTTGAAGGAAATAATAAATAAAAAATACATACCTTAAAAAAATATATTTATCTGGACTTAAAAATATTTAAAAGGTCATGGAACAAAAGACTTAAAATGTGCAAATAATAGTTTTATTCTACATTGAAATAAACACAACTTACTTAAATATTTTATCAGCCTGAGATGTCTAGTTACACTCACAACAAACGATTTGATGATAAATTACACGGATAAAATAGCTCAGGAAGATTATTGCGGCATGGTTTAGTGCATCAATAAGACTTGGAAGAGAGAAGTCCCAAAGCAGACTAATGCCACGGAAGAGATACCATGAAGTAATGTTCTTCCTCATCTCTGGCATTCCATTAACAGCTTCTTGATTACACTGGCAGTGAATGTCTTCGCCAGTGCAGAATACGTGCGTCATTGTTTCGTCGAGTATATTTTAGTGCCTAATTGTCATTAATTATAATATTTTAGAAATTTTATATTTAATGGTAATTATTAAATTATTTTATTTTAACATTATAAATGAAATAAGAAATAAATAAAAAAGAAGTAGAAACACTTTCGTATTCATATTAAAGTCGTGAACTAAGCTGAAAAAAAATGTCAAGTGCATTTAGACATGAAGATAGAAATCCAATTACTAATACAGCTCAGTTTTTTTTAATAAGTGGAAGCTGATTGGGGTCGGGGTCAGTGAAGAACACGAATAAGAAAAAACGTATTTATTAGTGTCTACGTTTCGGCCAAAATTTCAGGCTATCATTGGGGCTAAGAACAAAAAGTAGATAACATTCATAATGATTAAATCGATTATTTATTCATTATAGTTATTATTTCGTTTTTGTTCTTTTAGTAATTGCATGTTTGAGTCTTTTTGTAACTGTCTACTCACTTAAAGTAAGGATATTAAATTTATATTTACTAGCTTTATTGTTTTGTTTTTTTAATTACTTATTTTATTTATTGTACAGGTTTCTATTTTTTTTTCCAACAGTTCAAATTTACAAAACTTCCTTTGTTCTTATCCTTCCCACTTTTCTTTATGGATTTGAGACTTGGCCTCTGACACTAAGGGATGAACAGCGTCTTAAGGTTTCGAAAATAAAGTATTACGCAAAATATTCGGACCGAAAAAGTATGAATTAACGGGAGAATTTAGAAGATTACACAACGCTGAATTAAGGTACATACACCCAGTAAATATAATTCAAGCTATAGCATTGCGGCGTATAAGATGGGCATGTAAGGTTGTAGGGCTTAGTAACGAGCGGATTTCTAAAATGATACTACCTTATTAAGCAATAACTAGTGTATTTAGTGGGTATAAAAACCTACCTTAAAATGCCCTTCTGGCAATTAAAGGATATTTATGTCTATTATTGTGTATATATTCGTATTTTTGTATTATTTATAGGTTTTTTTAAAAATTAATTGAATTGTAAGGGTAAGAAAAAAATTATAAGAAATAAATTGTAACTGATAAAGTGATTTTTTAGGAATGAATAAATTTCTAAAGTTCGGCCACTGTAATAACACACAAAAGTAAAGAAGGTGATAATAGTAGTCAACTATATCTCATAAAATGATGTAATGTTAACAATTGTTGGAAATACTATTCTTATTCTGGGTTTAATTTAGGAATTTTGATAAAATTGTTACTACTTCCTTGACTGTGGAAGGTGGAGGAAAATTTGTAAAATGTAAAATCAAAATATAAGTAACGCTACTTATTTCATTAATTATTGTAGGGTCCATTGATTCCTATAATTTAATTTGAATAATTCTTTCTGACTGAGTTATTTAAAATTATCTCCTAAGAAGATGTTAGTGGGTGTAATGGATGTAACTACTCTGGAATGTACGTAGTATCTCCAATAATATTAGTTCGGTTCATATTGACTGAATTCGATTCGAAATGGTTTTGATTGCATTCTAGTGAATGAATAGAGTCTGTTCATATCTGTTGCTTCAATATCAGGCTCATAGCGGGCGGTTCCATACCCGGCTGGAACCCAATAACTGGAACTGACAATGGACATTCTCTTGAGAAAGATAGGAAAGAAGATAATCTACGCAACTTTATATCAGGAGGAAAGAATGGCGGGTAGGGCGTGCACTGAATCAAAAACTGGATTGAAATAAAAAAAAAAATCTGGTGCATCACAAAACTTTCATTTACCACCCTGCTTTGGATTACAATTAATCCTCGCTCGTTTCAGAACGTATATTTTTATATTATTCACTCCGGCAATACGTTCCCGTGCTCATTTTAATAATGAGCATTTTAATTGACAATTTGACTAGATGTAATCACTACAGTTCTTTATCAACCACCGCCAAAGTGTCAATACTACAATAGTGCACTTACAGTCAGTCATATATTTGAAGAATGCCATTTCTATTCCATGAACTTGGGAGTAGGACCGAGTGTATCCGATGCCCTAAATGATGACCAGAAAAACATATAGCTGGTTTTAATTTTCTAAAAAAGCAATAATCTTTTGGAATAATATCTAAACCCGAAAGTTTGTTATACGTACTAAATAGTTCTAAAATAAGTAATTATTTAAATTAATTTAGTAATTATTTAAAGAGTTTTAAATCTTGAAATTGAATTATAAAATGTTAAACATGGGCGTTGATGACCTCTGGGTTTTACGCCCTAAAGCCCCAATGAACTACAGTTCCCCGAAACGTACATTTAGTATTTATTTTTGTTGCATAATTTTCTATTTAAACAGTGTTACAGGAGTACAAGAATAAAACAATGTACATTCTGCTCTTCACTGCTTATTCAATGGTAAATTAATGTTGAAACAATATTCAAAATACTAAGACTAATTTTATGTATTTAATAATCATGTCAATTGAACGGCTCATATACAGGTTAATTGAAATTTGATAGATTTATTTATTGATAGATATTACAATCTGCCACACAGTTGTGGGCAATAGGTAGTAGTGATGAATGATCTCAAACATACTAAAATTAAAAAAAACAAAAAAAAAACTCTCGTAAAATATATACAAACAAAAAGAATAGACAAGATGAAGATAATCAAACTATCTGTATGAAAAATAAATAAATAAAATAACATAATGATAAAATAATATTATTGAAATTAAAAATTTAAGGACGATGGTGATAACTAAAAGTTACTAAGAGATGAAACAGTACATGTGCGCTTTCTAGTAAAAGCTCGTGTTAAAACAGATAGTGTTATTTATGCGTTTTTGGTCATTCTCCATCGCCTTCTACGACTTTGTATGTTAAATATTACTATTTCTAACATTGTTGGCTTTCCAACGATGTATAATACGTCTACATTACTACTCTTTTTACAACAGAAATCATACATCATCATTTGTATTAGACTTTGGCTGAGAATATTCAACTCTATTAAAATGGATAAGTATAAAAAAAAAAATTATTGGACTAGTATTAGATAATTCTCTCTCACCCTTTTAATATTATCTATTGGACTGTTGAGTATTATGCTGTGTAGCTGTGCAACTTAATGAAGTTAGGCAGTATTTTTTTTATTTTTCTCCTGGAATTGTGTATTTTAATAAAAACATGAAAATATTTTTTGTAATATTAAAATTTTATAGGTATTTAATATTTTTCCTCACAACTACTTATGTGACTAAATTCGTTCATAGTTTATATTTAACTTTTTTTTCATTACAAATAAAAATGTGAGATGTTTAGTTATTTAAAACAAACACAATTAATGATATTTTAGAAAAAAGTCATTTTGAAAATTCGGTATTTTAAGTATTGTCAAACTATTATAGGGTCTTATCCAATCTAATTTAATTGTACGGTAACGTACCGAGTTTAGTCAAAATCGTAAAAATGTAAAAAATCGATTATATAAAGTGTCACTTTCGGCAAACGATATTATAAAAATGTTTTCGTAACATGTATGCATTATTACTATTAAATATCAAGACACCCGTCTTAAATATTTAATTTTTAATTTGGACGACTTTTCTTTTTTGAAATATTATTTCATGCCATGAAATAATACTGGTATTATTTTTTGGATCATTTACACAATTTTCCCAGTTTAACCATTGTAATTTAATCGCTTTTGCAGATACTAGATATTATTCCAACAAACGGGAGCGCGGTGGCACTATGGTAAGGCAGGAAGCTATTAACTCCAAGGACCCGAGTTCGAATTCGGCTGGACAGGAAATTGATTTTTGCTGTAGCCGCGAGTCAACCATGTGGGTTCTGGAGTTCACCTAGCCTCATTAAATGGTTACCCTTATTTGGGTAAAAATCTGGAGTTTGAGCGTTTGAGCGTGATTCTGACCAAATCACCTCCTTGCACAACCGCTGGTCTAGTAATTCCTTAAAAAGTACCGCACCCTTAACCCTTCTGGGTTGTAGTAGTACAGACTTTAATTTATATACTTAGTATAATTCATTTTTAAAAATATTTTTCAGAGATATTTTTGTTATAATAAACTTCGTATATTCTCTTAACATGTTCTACTCAAGTACTTTTACATTATTAAATCAACAAGTAATGCAACACTGAACTAACTTCTATTCACCATGTCAGATTTTGGTAATGACGTTTTATAAAATGTGATTTCCAGTTTCTAATTCATTACTGAATATACGTATCGGTATTGAAGAGAAAAGTCACATGTCCTTTCAAAGACGGAGATATTGGAAGCTTGAATGGGTTCCTAAGAGGCGGGGGTTCAGTTAGCACGAAAAGGCCAAAGGAAGGAAGATTAGGCAGTTGAGCAGGCAACTTCTCCCACTTATCAAAAGGTTATTTAATTACTTTGCGTTAATTAATTATTTCATTAGGCAAGCACAAGGAAATTTCAATTAGATTTTGGACGGGTGTTGATAATTTTATATTAAATAAGGAAACTTTTTATGTATTAACAGTGTACAAGCCATCATATTTGGGAGTAAGCTATGAAACAAAAACGGTTTTCAACTATTCCTGAATTTAAATACGTACAAATAGTAATTCGGTTACCTGAAGCTTTCTATATCCATGGTTTACAAGTATTACAAAAACCACCCCACTTTGAGGTTATTGGACATCA
The DNA here is from genome assembly GCF_000696795.3 of Halyomorpha halys. Classification (NCBI taxonomy): domain Eukaryota; kingdom Metazoa; phylum Arthropoda; class Insecta; order Hemiptera; family Pentatomidae; genus Halyomorpha; species Halyomorpha halys. Next base: position 186,964 of record NW_027110423.1, read on the forward strand.
AGGATACTGCATTCAACTTATTCACTCATATTTATAACAACATTAAAATTAAAAAAAAAATCACTAATGATTTTTTAACTCAACACAAACTATTTATTAATAAATCCACAAATTTTTATTTCGCGGAACCTTGGTCTCTTTATTTATACAAAATACTTTATCAACTAAAATAGCTGTGTTTATTTAACCTTTAGTATTCCCTATTGATCAGATTTCTATTTTAATTTATCTATAACATGGATCTCTAAAGTAAATCACGTTCAGGGTGCCCTTTTTATCGAATCGACAAGCGACATGGAATAGATAGGTCACAGTTGATTCAAGTGATAGGAACAAGCTAGCCTATGTTTTCTACAGGACGAAGTAATAGACTTTAATAAAAAGATATAAAACTCAAAGATCTTGTTATATTTTAGTTAGTTCTATGTGTTTTTTTTTATGTTGATTTGTAAGCTAATCTTTATTTTAATATTGTTATAAACCAAAAATATAAACTATGCTTCTTACACTATTTACAAAATTACCTGAAAACAAATAACCGATACTAAATGATTATTAATTTATTTATTTTTAAATACCTAAATGAACAGATCACTTAGTAACCTTACCAAACAAAACTCCACATTCCTTCCATGCACCTTCACACACTGTTATGACAGCTGGGATAATTCTAAATTCAAAATTAAAGAAATTTAATTATTATTTTAAAAATTGTTTTCTTTACATATAAATATTCAACGCTTTTGAGAAGTGTATTGTTATTTATTTTGTAATCTTCTTGAAGTCGTCTCCAGCCAGCCCCCTTGATTCTGAAATTTCCAATATCTTAAATTTGTTAAGGGATGTAAGGATACTAATAGCTAAACTGATTTTAACAAGGAGCTATATATACATTAATTTATAAAACCAATATTTTCATAAAATAAATTATTCCTTCCTTCTCCCTGTTTAACGGTAATGCACTTGAATTAAACAGTAATTCATAAGGAAACTGGGATGAATATTAAATAACATTTTTGTTTGACTTCATAATTAAAAAAGGAGAGCCGGTTTCATTCACGTTAATTTGTTCTGCGCGTGTGTATCCAACCCTTCATTAACCGAATGAAGAAGTTAGCATTGCTTACTGATGAAGAACTCAATATGGCGGTAACTTTCACCTTCGCCCTTGGTATGTTAGTAATTCACAAAGGCCAACTTGAGGAAAGAACGGGTTTAGTATATACAGCAATTTCAAGGTGAATTAAATAATTATTAATTATTTAATTATTGAACTCATAATTAAATAAAAGCAATTTTAATCAATTTTATTTTTAAGAAATGCAATAAAAAAATCAATATACATGGCTTAAAGATTAATTTAAATGCGTTTGATTGTGAAAATAAATAATAAAATAAAATAACTCTTAAAACTTAAAATATTTTTATGGCTGTAACATACTTCTGTTTGTCTATTTATGTTTCCATAAGTGAAAGAATGGGATCGTGAATCTTCATTAATCTTTTACGAAAACAAATTATTATGAACAACTTTATTATAGTTGTTAATTTATTTTCTAATTATTTTAGAATTAATTATTAAATTTCAATCAAAATGACAGAGGAAAAATTCTTTGGATCACGTTGAATACAGATTATCAATAAAATTAAAGAAAATAATAGTTACAGAAGTAAGCATTTTGAAGCCAGTCACCATAGATGAAAACCAAAAAAAAATGCAATAAATCGTAAAATAGAGACTAGAGATTTGAATGTAACATATTCCGAACTCATAAATAAGCTGAACATATAACAAACAAAAATAGTTAAATATTAAACCCAAAACTGTGCACTGGAAAGCAATAGAGGTCTCATTGTGAATTTATTTTAAGGTGAAGTAGAAGAAAATTGGATAGAAGGAAAAATATTGACAACAGAAACAATTTTTGTCAACAACAGCACTAAGAAAAACTGACCAAATTCAAAAAAAAAATTAAATACTCTTAGTTTCACTTTAATTAACGGATTTTTTCTCAAAAATTTGATAGATAATTATTTTTTAAAAAATGTATAAATGAATCTGTTTCCCGATACTAAATAAAATTATGCAGACATAAGCGAACGTTGACTTTAAAGAATTTTCCAAGTTTAAATCCGATATTGAAAAATATTTTTAGCAGAGGATTGAAACAAAAAAGTCATTAAACGATTTATCTAAAAAAATAATAATAAATTTATCATATACCGAGAAATGTGACAACCATGGAAATTTTTACGAATTTTAATTAAACGTCATTATCATAGACCATAAAATATACTATAAATAAAATTCCTAAAAAAATAGATTTAAATTGAAGTGAACTACTAAACCTCAACCTACATCCCGAGAAGAGCACACAACTGTACGTTATAGATAAGAAAATATAAATCACATGTAGAATCTACGACTGAAGTTGTAGGCCTACTACGTTAAGTTTACGGCGGAAGCTACCAGTATACCTGCTCGGTCTAGGTGTTGCGGAAGACACCCTCCCAACTGTGAATACCTCTTTCTATATAAAATATTATTTAAAAAAAAATGTGTTATATTTATCATATAACAAATTTTTAAAGACTAAAGGTGTTTTTATCATCATATATGAACGTATCTTAATTTAAAGATACATTCATATTCAATGGTTTAAGGATAAAGGCATCGAATATTAAGAAACATTAAATTTAAAAAAAAATACATTATTGTAATAAAGTGGATGGTAACCCTGACTTGTGAAAAATGGAACCAATTCATTTGGAAAGAGAAAAAATGAGATGTAACGGTCAAATCACTCAACTAGGTGTCAACGGTATCGACAAAAAAATGGAAATTAATAAATAAAGCTAAAATGAAAAAAATATATAAAAATAGCATAAAAATAAACACAAGATTTTTATATAATAAAATAATTAAAAAATTATTATTACAAAATTTTATTTAAAAAATATCAAAAAAAAGGTAAGATAACGTTATAAACAATTTATACAAATGAAATGAAAATTTCTTGAAAAATGTAACAGTTAAAAATATATAATTTTAAGAATACATCAAAATCACAAGACCTAGAGTCGTATGTATGATATGAATAGGATATTCATAATAAAAGCTCTATACCTAATTAATAAAATAATTATAGTAAATATTTCTTAAGATATTAATAATTGATTCAGATTGGTTCAATTATACTAAATAATATTTGGTAAGAGGTATAGTATCGTACGTACGTTGGACGAATAACAAATAAATGGAAAACCTAAACATACATATATAATGTAATTGATAGCCAACATTCTTCAAGTAGATAGAATCATAATTTTAAAATCAATGAATGTGAGAGAATGTTCAGCTGGTAAAGTGAAGTATCAACGTTTATGCTGATATTTTTAAGTTATATTCTATTATACTTCTGTGACAAAAACTCGTCACGAAATGAAAGTTCCAAGCCACTGACTGAGGGGAACAAAACATGTCAGATCGTATCACCGGGGAAATGTAAAAATAATCTGAGGGGTTGCCAGTCTACTGGGGTATTTGAAGAGTGTGGGTATCAGGAAGTCATCTGTGCTCGGCGGAGCAGTCATTCTGGCTCCTCTCTGATAAGCAGATACATGTTTAAATCTCGTATACTTTTTTTCCGAGCGTTCAACTCCGTTCAAAATCTTACTTCAATTGAGCTTCTGGTTTCGGAGAGAGTGGACATTACACTCCTTGGTAGTATACTCGTGTCTCGGGAGGGTATTCAGGAAGGTATTCTACCAATCGAAAATTGAAACTACATGGTTCTGAGTATTAATTTTTTTGAGGAAAATATATTATATGTTTTCTTTTTCTTCCTGAGTATAACTCAGTACCGTTTATTGGTATATATATATAGCAGTTTCGAGACTTTGTTGTTCTCATAGTGATATTCTACAGTAAAAAAAAAAAAATAGAAAGTTATTTGAAAAAAAAAATGTTCTCAACAAATTTTTAAACACTAAAATATAATACAAATTAAAATTAATAACAATAGTTTTATAATTGAAAGTTACTCAAAACTGTAAGAACCAGTTGAACCAACTCGTACAAAGTTTGCAGTTTAACCGAATAAAAGTGAAATGAAAAAAGCTGTTTTTTTTTTTCATACTCTTTTACCTGCTTGCAAGAGGTAGTCTGTATCTCTTTTGCATATTATCTATTTATTTTTACTGTTATTATTTGAGTCTTATTTATTTATTATATACAAGTATTATTATATGTATCGGTAAAAAAAAATATAGATATTTTTTAGATATTATATTCCTAAAAGTAATAATAAACAAAAAATTACTATATTAATAATTCAATTTAAAAATAAAAATAACTTCAGAAGTAGGCAGAAATCGGCTGTGAAACGAGTCTATTATAATGTTATTCACTAGATAAAACTAAAAACTTTAGTTTTTTTTTTTTTTTTCAATTCTTCCATCGAAGATCTGTGTATATTCTATATTCCTTAGAGTGGGATTGTCAAGATTCATTTCTTGGGGCTGTCGTGGAATAAATATTGATCGAATCAGGTGGAAATCGAAACCAAAACGATCATAACCAGAGACTCTGGGATCCTAGCCCTGACGTGCTCACCTTTCACGCCCTCGTGTTATAAAATTTTATTCAATAGAGAAAACCACGTCAGTATTATGAATTGTTATTCACAAGATACAACCATGTTATTTACTTTTGGCTGTCCATATTCACACATGTTATATTCTTATTTTGGAAATGGTGTATACTTTTAAATTTATATTGAAAATAAAAATCTGCATATCTTATCTAGCTTATGCAGTTGAATAATTGTAGGTATTTAATCTCTATTTGAATTTTAAATTTAATAATTTAAAAACGTGTCAGAGTTTTAAATTTCAAGTTTCAACATGAGGGATCTGAGTATTTTTTCTGCGTTCTTGAGTAATTAGTACATGGTCATTAAATAAATACTTATAATTTGAGCTAGGGATAAAAATCTCTTTCGGCACAGTTACCGATTTCGGATATTACGGTCAACGAAATTCTGAAATATTCACAGTTGGATTTGATGCGGTTCTATCGCAAGATCTATGTCATGCCTTTACTTGGGGATTATAAAGCTGTAAGGTAGGCAATAACGTTGCTCCTAATCCACTTATCCTTCATAAACCATCCATAGATGAACTTAATCCCAGCCGTGAATATAGCCACACCTCCTCGCTATAGGAATTAGCCAGCGGGTTAAGTTTATTATCGGAACCTCATAAGTCATCTATTCAAGGAAGGTCCGGCGATCGATATCTGGAAATCCTCCGAAATAGCTATAACATTTGTCAGAAAGTAAAGAATACAAAGTAGTAGAGACGATATTTTAAACTTCTTCATTTTGTCTTCGTCAATCTTCTAGTGTTGATAATTCATTTAGTGCTCTACCTTTATCCTATGTTACTCTTTATTTCCTCAGACTAACGACATACCCTCTCACTCGTCCTCAGCGTGCACTAGTGGTACGTATGAGGAACTGAAAAAAATCGTAGTCAACGTCTAACCCGTTGCAGGATTATTGGCTTACTTTAATGGAATCATCTGTTAGTTTTGATAATTTCTTATAGATCGAAACTCATATATTTTAATCAGTAATATTTTCTTATTACTTTACAAAAAGAAATCAACTAATTGATACAAAATTATTTTGAAAAAATATTACATATAGAAATTATATAATCTTTTGTTCTTTGCTCTGCTCCGGGAGTCCATTGGAATGAATCGATTTAATTTTTTTTAATAAAATGCATCAGGAGTTAGATGCAGTTATTTATTCTTAAGAGTAACTACCACACTTAATTCCCTAATCGGTGATCACTCTCTCAGTAATAATAATCTGGTCCGAACCAATATCTGATCTGGGACAGCTGTCTGACAAGACAGCTAAAATATACTAATATGTCTAGAATAGTTCTGAATAAAGAGAGGATTAGAAATTAAACGAAAAATATTTCATTCTTTTATTTTTTTTGTATGAATCAAAATATGTAAAAAATCAGTACGTTCCAGTTGACACTTCGAATTCTTTAAACTAGAGCCAATCACTCAGCAAAAATAATTAGTATCCAAAAGGATCTCTGATTTTTAGATATCAACACATCCCGGTCAGAACGTCATCTCGTCCTTTAGAGAAAATATCCTTCCAAAAGATTATTCATCAATCGAAAATCGGCTCCTGTATTATACACTTAATTTTGGAACATTATTTAATATAGTAAAAACATCTTAAAACAAAAAACCTTCATAAAATTAAAAATCATAATTAAACAACATAAAGGTAATTGTGACGTTATTTAATGTAGAAAAATCATTTCTAAAAAAATAACATAAGTATTCATAACAGATTTCTGAGCCCAACATTTTTATAATCTAAATTCCATCCGTTTCAGACTTCTAACAGAATTCTATTATGCTAATTAATTATTCAATTACCAAAGACTTCCCGAGGCTTGTTTTGCTTTCAGCAGTTAATTAAACACTGGTACCTCAAGACATAAGAAGCAATTGAAAAGAAAAAAATATGAGCGTTATAAAGTAATTATCCATTCTCTTACGAGTTGTTGAGAGGTGCCCTGAAGGAATACCAACGAGTTTTGATTTAAACAAAATGGTTCTTTCTTAATTATATTTCCATTAGCCCTTAATTTTCTTTTCTTTCGAAACCATTTTAGGGGGCTTTTACAAGGAATGGTCTAGAGAGTAGGCGGGATGAGTCTCATACCCGAATACCCATTATGTCATGTTGTGGTTTTTATGTAATCTACTATGCCTAATGTATGTTGATTTTAAAATTAAAAATATTTTTTAGTTTTATGTTATGTTGGACCAGTGTTATAGCGTTTATATTTTTAAAAATTTTACAATAACCTTTATGTTGCTCAATTTTCAGTTTTTTTAAGTTTCTCCTGTATGTTATGAGTACAAATGCTATTTTTTATAAATGCTTTTACAATATTAAATAATGTTATAGAATTAAGTATATATACTATTCACTAGGGTTTTTAATACACTAATAACATTTTGGAGGCCAAAATTCTCTGAAGTACGAGATGAAGTTCAGACGGAGTTGTGTTGACATTAAATTAGAGATCAGAGATCCGTTCGGATACTGATTATTTTTACTGAGTGATTGACTCTACAGACAATTTGAAGAGACATCTGGAACGTTTTATCCCACTGGGAGTGAAAGGGTTAAAGGTCGTCCACGTAGTAGGCGTCCTGATTTTTTACATATTTTGGTTTATAAAAAAAATAATAACAGAAATTTAAAATAATTTTTGTTTTATTTCTTATCCTTTCTTATAATTATTTCTTTATTCGGAACCCTGTCTAGGCATTTTAATACATTTTAGCTGGTTTATTGTATATTTGAAAATTTTGAGCTGTATGTATATCTTTTTTATTACAGATTTTATGGCATATTCTGTTTTTTTTATTGCATTAAAATACGGGTCTTGTTCTAAGTTGTTACATATAAAAATTATAACAATATTATTGTATGAACATAGACTCTTACTATCAAGAATGATATAAAAACAGCAAAACAACAATTTATTAGTAACCAAATTTTCGCACCACTTTGCTAGACTTTATTAGAGCTAAATGAAAACAAGACGGAAAAAGTATAATATATACAAAAATATAAGATATGATAAAACTATAAGAATATACTTAAAAAGATGTATAAAAGATAATATATAAGACAATTGATGCAATAGAGCAAAAAGTAAATTACGAGTAAATATAAATTGTACATTTGTATTGTTTTTAATAATACAATTAATAAATTGTAACATTTACAATGTTGAGAATTGCAAATATATTACTTGAGTAATGAATGGTAGAATAATATGTACAAGTTATAACAAATATTATAAAATTTGTTATACAATAAATTTATTACCTTATTCAGTACAATACATACAAATATTACACAGCACCATGGTATTTTAATTTTTTTTTATGTATAGTCTTTTATTTGATTTAATCTTACAGTTTTATCAAATCTTACAATATTTTTATTTTCCTCTCACTTAGCGCTGATGGAGCCCTCCGAAGTGGGACGAAACGTAGGTTACTAAAAAATAGTTCTTTTACTATTTTATAACTTTTTGGACGTAAGATCAACTAGTATAAAATTAAATTTTTTATAGTATTCTAAATGTTTTTAACCAACCTAAACAGGTATTATAGCTTTTGATTTACACTCAGTTATGGATAATCCTCATGATTCTTAAACACAATTGGTCGAATTCAGGTAGGAGTCCTTCATCATAATCTACAAATAAATAATTATTGGTTCGAAAACCATTAAAATGTTTCAACCATTTTATTTTACATTTTCGAATAAGCATATTATTGGTATACCAAGGTATGAAAATTTGAAATACTATGCCTTTTAACATGGTATTTTAAGATAGCAAGCTAATCCTCAGAGTTATCCATCAGGACCTCAGTGTTTCATTTGTTGCCGATTTGGCCAGAACCAGATACCACTCCATGATAAACTTCCCAACCACCCAAACGCATTGTTTCTAACCTGGCTTTTCCTTCATTACCTAATTATCATCCTAGGCTTCTGAAAAGAAAAGAACCTCAAGATCTTCTCTAGAAATGAGATTGGAGTTCTATCAATGGGTGGATTCTCCACATATTTCTATCATGTCATTATATCACCTTCAGCAAATTCACTTGTTGTATATGTAGTATTTTTATACATTTGTGAATAAAAATAAATAAATCATATATATAAAAAAAAGATAGCAAGCTCGAGATCGTATTTTGTTGAAATACAAACCGTTACCTTTATCACCTCTACTAAAGAAATATCTGGAATAACTGGAATATTTTGAATAACTGGAAAAGAACGTGATCTTGTAGCAGACTCCTTCCTTCTGTTTTGACAGCCTAGATCCAGCGGTTTACTTTACTCAAGCGGATTCAGATAGCGTTTTCTAACTAAAGCATATATAAATTCTCTCTCCTTCAAATATTATATAAAATGTTTAATTTAGATTTTTAATAATTTGCGCAATCAATATTGTATGATTGTATTTTTTTTTGTTCTCCAAGATCTATTTAATTTGATGAGAATTTTAGCAGTCAAAATTTCTTCTCCATTAAGTATATTAACTCGTGACAGGCTTTCATAATTCTAAGTAAAAACATATCTCCTTTTAAGACTATAAAACATTTTATTTAAAACAAGGATGTTAAAAACAGTTTAATTATTATGATTAGTGGTTCCCAATTTTTTTTTTTCGTGTAAAGGACTAAAAACCAATTCTCGCACCTTGTTGGGCTAAAAAAAAATTTGCGGCACCCTGTTGAGCTAGACTAAATTCACGTTACCCTTGTTGAACTAAAAAATGATTACGGCACAATTATCGTTACAGTGATAACTATATGCAGGAATAGAAGAAAGCAATAGGTAATGCTGCAATTCACTGTATATTTTCTGTTTTAATTTACTTTTTTTTTTTAAATATTTTCAGAAAGCAGTCTTCGCTTACGGTAACCCTGGCGTACACTCCGGATATACCAAAGTGCCGCGGCACCTAGCTTAGGACCATTGATTATTGTCAAAATCAGTGGCCCAAACAAATATATAATACTTAATTTTGAAAATAGATTACAGGTATATATTCGTCCAGATATATAGATACCAAAATTGTATAAGAAGCCTAATAATTCGAAAAAACTTTTTATACCCGATTATATATAGTTAATATATTTTCTGCAAAATTTAGTATACAGTTTAGACATAATAGAAGCGCTAGAATGAGTTGATCATTAATCTAAAAACTTGATAGTGTTTTATTAAAGAAATTGACTAAAAAAAATTATGATACGACTGACAATACATCTAGTTGAAACCTGTTTCCTAACAAATACTATATGAATCTAGACAGCAGAGTTCATTTTGTGTAGCTAATGTGTACCAATCCTAATAAAGCTAGCAATACACACAGAGAAAGAAATTTATTCATTCATGCTGCCCAATTACATCGAGTTGCCACATTAAACAGCATACTGATCAATCAGTGATCGGACATATATAAATTACATATTTTTACATGATATAATATAATAGAAAGATAACATTTTTTTCCCACAGTATTCTTTTACAATTAATACCAGTCTACAAACTAAATACAAGCTTTTCAATTTACTCCTTTTTTTTCTTTCCCTTCTATTTTACAACCCTTATTTCATTTTATCAACAAATTCCTTAGATAGATAAAAAAAGAGGATAAAACAACAATCATGTTATTTAAACTTGGAACATGTTTCTTCTTCAAGGAAATTACATCTTAACAAATAATATATTACACATTGAACTTCCTATACCTCATGACAGGTAGGTAGAAACATTAAGTAAATAAAAATGTTTAAACTCTAAACATGTGTCTTTAAAACCTAGAGACACAGAGGAAATCGTAAGAATTTTGTTTTATTAAAAAAATAAATGTCAATAATTATTCAATTAATAAATTATAAACATATACAATTTAAAAAAACAAAACAATATTCATCAGAGGATTAGAATGATTCAATATAGAAAGTTGCTTTGTTTGCATTCATATTATATAGGGAACCCTATATAATGGTTCGGCCTCAAGAAATGATATACTTAATAGGGTAAAAATCTGGCAGTCAAGAGTGATTCTGACCAAACCACCTCCTTGCACAACCGTTGGTCTAGTATCAGTACTTTGTTTATAAAATACTGAACCCCCTGACCCTTCATGATTTGTAGCAGTACATATTTATTTATTTTATATAAACATGCATATGTATGTAATTACAAGATTAATATTAACATAATTCTCTTTTGATTAAATTAACGATTTGGCCAATTTTGGCCGAACACAAATTAAAATACAGATCGACAGAACCAAATTCGTAAAATATAAATGAAAATATTGGATTCTGAGAAAATAAATATTTTTCAATATATTATTAATTTCAATAATATCAAGCTTCTGTACCTATAGTAGTGAGGAAGTAAAAATTATCTCACCAATATTAGACAAGATATAACAAACAATGTACTACTAAAAGTAGAGTGAGAGAACAGAGGCAAAAATTTAGGAAAGTATGCATCTCACCCAGAACATCCATATACTCTTTAGAAAGAGTATTAAAGATACTAAAAAAATAAAATAAAATGATAAAGTAGAAAAATTAATAATAATAACATTATTTTTATCGAACCAATATTACTAAAGAAATAGAAAACAATTTTTGTATTAGATTTTACATCCCAACCCTTAAGGAAAGTCGTGTGAGTGGACACACCATATTGTTCGTTATTAACTGATATAAAAAAATAATTAATTTATATAATTAACTATGAAATAATTTTCTATACTTCACCTCACACTATTTGTTTTTTTTATTAATTATCGTAGAGGCAAGAACAATTTAAATTTTTATTGTAAATATAATTTTTCAATTTTATTCTTTTTTTTATTCTTAAGAATAGATTGTAATCTAAAAAAAGTTCAACACGGTACGCGAAGGGTCAGCAGAATAGGATAGGATTGTGGAGTAGTTTGGTATTTCTTGTATCTCTGGTATTTCCCAAATACCAATACTTTATAACTACGATTTTCGTTCGTGGTGGATTCTATCTCCTGAAACCCGTTTTTTCATCTCCTGGTAGCTCACAGGTGCCCTACAAAGATTGATTAGCCATTTGTAATAGCCCTTCTAAAAAAAAAAAATCCCTTATGGTTCTTGGATTTTCTTCAGTCAAGGTCCCCAGATGGTCACCAACCGAGAGGTTTTTCTTGTATCTTATATGTCCAAAAATTACAAGAAAAATTATGAATAAAGTCATACATAATTTTTTCTTGTAATTGTTCTTGCTGAATGTTACAAAGTTCGACCAGGTTAAATTTATTTTAGATACCGTATAACAGATTTAGAATAAAATTATCTATTATAAGATGTAAAAATAACCTATAAATATAACCGCATCATTTGTTAACAGATAATATTGATTTATCTACCATTCTTTACCTCTATTTATTTGAATACAAAAGCATATAAAAGTTATTCAATTAAAAAATCGGGAAATTTACAGATTAATTTTTAATTTTAAAAATGATTTTTGGTATGTGTTACTGAAAAATATACAGTAAAAAAATTGTGAAATTCTATAAGGACCGCACGGAAATTTTTAATTTTTTTTTTTGGAAGATCACTGATTGACAGTGTATAATAATCAATGAAATATGGTCCGGGTGCGGTCAAATAAAACTCAAATAGTTTTAACTATTTTAATTGAGCCAAAGTTTCGCCCAACGTTGCAAGGCTTTGTCAGGGCCAAGTCAAAGTCAGAGTGTGTTATAATAATAAATAAATAATATCTAATTATAATAAATTTTAATATTTATATTAAATAGATGTATGTGCATTCGTTCAAAATAACAATGTAGTAATATTTTTTTTTCTTATTTATTTACCTAGTTATTCGATACGGATAACAGAAAATAAATAACAAATAACTTTAAGTTAATTAAAATAATAAATAATTCGTTCTCAGATGAATACGAAATTATTCGTTATCCTTTATTTAACTAAAAATCGGTTCGAATATTCGAATAATGCCTAACTCTGATATGAATATAAAAAGAAATATAATATATCTATTGAGTCGTATCCAAGTTTTGTCCAAATTTCGGTGAAAGCAATTTCCAGTTATTGTTTTTGTACAAGAGAATGTTTCAGTATATTACCTACGAGTTTGCTGTTCTCACATTTTTCAGTTTGCCTGAACGAAATGAGTCTGAATGGTTGAAATCACAATATATTGATTCAAAAATCATACAAGGTATCGAAAGTTATTTAGTCATTTCCATGTTAATTATTGAATTACAATTTAAGTATTTTTTTCTATAAAAATTATTTAATAATCAAAACTGAAGTTAACTAATTCTTGCTTCTTGAACATAAAAAAAAGTATTATCTAATTCGGATTATTTATGAAAAGGACAGCTATAAGAGAGAATATATTTATATAATAATAAATTAAGCATAAAATACTTGATATAAAGTAAACATTTAAAACTTATTAACATTCAGCCCAAAGAGCTCTGCTCTACCTCTCATACGTGGGGGATAGAGTGGGCTCAGGGATCCTCACGTCGATAGTGTAAATATTGTAAATAATAATGTAAATATGACTGGAGATTATTTTATTTATTTATTTTTATTATTTTTTTATTTTATTTATTTCTTGTATATAGTTCGATTATTTCCATTTTCTTTATCCTTATGTTTGTATGTATTTAGAGAGAGATTTTATTTATTTATTATGTAATTTTTTTTCTTTATTTATTTTTAGTCTTATGTTATTTAATTTATGCCCAAAAATGTTGTGGCAGATTGCAATATTTATCAATAAATAAAGATCAGACAAAAACGTCCTTCAAAATCAGACACTTCGATTCTATTGAGTACTGATTCTAAATATGATCAAAGATTGAATAAAGCATGGAAATTTCAATAAAGAATAAATATTAGTTGCTATAAAAATAGCTATGCTTGAAGATAAATATTATTTTTACACAAAGAACGTTCATATACTTCACAAACTAAAAAACAGTGATCTGTATTCCTGGTTTTAAAAAACAAACCAGAGCAGTACAAACATACATGCATATTCATACGTCTGCGATTGAAACGAAATAATCCTATTATCCTCCGGGTGCATTGGAGGTTGCTCAGAACAATGTTTAAATGTGCTCCTACCAGAGATTTCATTCGGGAAGCAGTGATTCAATTGAGAAGGATAGAGATCAGAGAGGGTTTTTTTTATTCTTTAACTAGAATTCTAAAGTCCCAGAGGATGAAACGGAGCGAATAATAAATTATTTAAAGATTAAAACAAAAATATGTAAGACTTTATTAAAAACTGATTAGGGTGAATATTTATATAAGTGTCTTGAGTTAAAATTAATTAATCCTCGCCCATTTCAGAAAATATACTTCAGTATTATTCATTGTGATATTATTCCACCGTACTGATATTTCCAAATGAACATTGCAGATCACATTTTAAAAAAATTTAGCAGAAATAATAGAATTATTATTAACACAAACAATTATTAACACAAACTTCAATGATCCACTTTTTCTCTCAAATTTTTATTTTAAATAACCTCCAACGTATCGCCCCTTAGGCCATTTTCAAGGAAACAACCTTTACTATTGATTAATAAAATTATTCATAAATCGTTAAAGTATCTTTTTTTCAGGCTAATTGCCCATGTCTTATATAAACCATATAACTTCAATATAAAAACTATTCCACAAAAATTATTTTTCCTTAACCTCATTTTCAATATCAACAATAAAACCTACCTTCTTTCGTCTATAGTTGATATTGGTAATGAGGTTAAGGAAATACAATTTTGGTGAATGATGACATTAATGGTTAAGTTTGTCTCTTTGAAAATGGCCTAAGGACCGAAAAGTTGGAGTTTTTTTAAATAAAAAGTTGAGGGTAAGAGTGGGCCATAGAAGTTTGTGTTGATAATAAAAAAAAAAAACACTCTCAAACAATCAATATCCGTAATATAAGAAATAATAATATTTCTCGTCCAAAAATTTTAACACTTTTGTTTTGCAAGTGTATGACAGAAATATAAAAACATTTCTGGATATAAATATAAAAACATTTCCAAATGTTTTTGGAAATTCACTAATCGAAGCACTTTTTTGGTACTTAAACCTACTAACAGATTAACAGTATTAAAACTTTATTGTGGATTGTCTTATATTAATAAACAAAAACAATTTTACTTTATGATGATATTAATTGATACTTTGCTTAAGAAAAAAATGTAATTTGGAGATTTCAATAAATTTTTTGAGGTTAAAACTTCCAAAAATTGAATATATTTAATTATTCTAAAACTAAAAAAAAAAATGAAAAAAATTACTTTACACTGTTTCTTTTTTCCTTTTTAGCCATGGTTTTTTTAAAAATAGATGACATGATTTCCATAGTGAAATGAAAAGTTTGACAAAAATGAGGTTTATTAAGGTACATGAATATGAGACAGTAGTCCTGAAACGTTGTAAAACAAAAATGAAAATGTAGAATAAAATATATTCAATTTTTGGAAGTTTTTAACCTCAAAAAATTTATTGAAATTGACTTACTAGACTTCCTAAAATAAAAATCCAATAATTTGGAGGTTTTCAAATTCAGAACACGACATTTTATATCTGATGTATCATTTAAAATGATAAAAATTATTAAAATCAAAATATAGAATTAAACATTACGAAAACCTTTTATTTTTGTTATATAACTATGCAGTTTTTGAACAGCACTTATAAATTTGATGCTATAAGGATCAAAAAGATCTGTATTGTATATATTAGTTACCTAAAGTGTTATTGTTCATTTCTCTTAAAAAATAATAATAAATAGATACAAATAAAATGATCAACACATTTATTTAATATTATATATTATCTATTCTTAAAAACTCTGTCGTTGAATCTACTGGATATAAAGCTCTGAGGTGGGAGGGAGGGGTTAAATAAGATTGGGAATCTGGAAAAGGACAATGAAATTTCGATATTTTTTGCTTGACGTTTTTATTTTATTTTTCGCTGACTTGGCAAACCCGGCTTGGAAACTACCTTCCTTAAAAGTCTTCAAACTTGTCATCAGACCTTAACAACCTACAAGCGGGTTTAACCTTTACACATTTAGTGTTTGTTCAATGTCATTACTTTTGTTAACAACGAACTTTCTAAACGTATTTGAAGAGAATTAATTTTTTATATTCTAAATTTAATATATGCATAGGTCGTTAACAACTGATACAACAAATACTTAGGTACACAAATATCATCTAAAAAATACAACAGCCTGTATAAACGTCCATATTAAGTGTATCGTCAAATAATGTGTAATTAGTCTTTAGGGTTATACATTTGGCCCTACTTTATTTGTCATAAATCTTCACGGTTATCGTCGACGGTCAGCCTTAGTCGCGACGACAAGCGATCCACTTGTATAATTTTACTGCCTGTTGACCGTCCTACCGCTGCCCACATCTCTGAAATTACTGACCCGCTCCCACTGAAATTACTGAACAAACGGAAGTATTCATAGAAATTATGAGTAAATACAGGCAGGTTTATGCTAGTAAACACGAGCATTATAAAGATTTGTTAAAGAATGCTAAAGCGTGGAATGAGATAGCTAAAGAATTAAAGATGGCAAGTAAGTAAACGATAAGTTGAATGTATTAATTGAAATAAATTAGATCGAAACATTCTTGTGACAAACAAAAGTACTTAAAACCATTTGTCACGGGACTCCAGCTCAATCCATCGTTATTATTCCAATTCTTCTCTCCTCTTTTTAATCTGAAGTACTCAACATCACCTTTTCTTTTTGACATCATTCGCAAAGCTAATAATAATAGTGTATTCTTCGTAAGCGAGCTCATGATACACAGAATCACTGTGTGTCATGACAGTCTGTACCGACTGCACAAGATATCGCGTTCTGTATTGCGTCACATTATCGTGGAATGCCGCGACGACCACTGGAACGCTGCCTGCCGCGACTTGACAGCCTTCTATGTGACTGAGTCTTTAGTACAATTATTATTTGACAAATTGATTTAAAATGTCCTTTACAATAAATGAATCATCACAACAGATAGTTTATTTGACTTTTAAGGTCATTTTTATGACTTTACCTTTAAAAAAAAAAAAAAAAAAGAAAAAGAAAAAAGTTTTTCATAAGAACTAATTCTAATATTAATATTGTCTGGATGTATGGAATGGAATGGTTGTTAAATTAAGCACACTTTGAAGAGCTTCATCTCCAACTTTAAGCCATCTATTTTAAATATCATGTCTTGCATGTTAATTAATGTTTATAAGTTGAGTTATTAAACACGGGCGCTTCCCATATAGAAGAGATGTAATTAAAAAACTATATTTTCTTTGAAATTACTAGTTGTAGTTTTAAAACACAAATTAAAAAATTTAGATTTTACAAAATTATAAAGTACAGATGTAGTTCTAGGTTTCTCATAATGAAAGTTGGAGTTATATTTGCTGCGTAATGAATGACTTGGCTCTAATGAGTAATATATTTTGAAAATAGTTTGAGTACTGTATATCTTTATACTATATCTTTAAGCATTAAAAACGTCTACGCGTTTTTTTTTCAACTTGAGCCGATCTGAATCTAAATTAACATCACACGTTGCCTTTCAATCTTTTTCTATTATTCGACGTTTCTTAATTCAGCATCAATTTTTTCTAATAACAAACACATATTTTTTATTTTAAATTTTTTGTCCCTTTTTCTGAAAATGAAGTTTCTGAAAATTTCCTTCTGTTTTTTTTTTTTTTTGTATCACTGCATTTTATGGAGGCGTATTAGTGGGGCTCAACATTGTTTTGTGATTACCTCAGACTCAATATTGCATTATGTTTAAATTTTAAATGATCTAAAAATTTTAAATTCAACTTTTAAAAAAAATCAGCTAATTTACAACTTTTTTTTTTTAAGTAACATAAATATTAAGAAACTTTTTTTTCCTTCTAGAATTATCATACGAGGATGAAAAACGTTCTGGAGCACACTTGATTTAAAAGTTCCAGGATCCCCGCGATAAAAAAAAAATTCCAGCATCCCAACTACTGATATATTATTATAATTCTCAAAACTTCGATCAGAGTCATAAACAGTAAAAATTCAACACATTCTTTGATAAAGAATAAAATGAAAACTATCTTAAAAGTCACTGTTGTGATTTATTTTTACCGATAAATCATGGATTTTATTTGTATTTTTAAAATAATTTTTTATTATTAATATTTTATTTTTTAGCTCTAATCTTTTATAAGTTCCTTTCTAAACCCAGAATCTGATTCGTTTGGTACAAATCTTTAAATTATGTAAATTTTTGATAAGGGGCAAGAAAACGTTTTCTCAATATTCAAGTTACGAAAATATCCCGAAAAATTCTTCGTTCATGAAATAATTAATATTTTGGGTTTTTGGAAATTTTCACTAATTAATATTGGGAAAAAAGTGTATAATTAAATTATAGTGCACAAGGTAACGTGATGAAGAAAAAATTAACTAATTTTTAATAAACATATAGTTCTTCTTTGTATACTTAAACATCCTAATATAATATACCAAGATAAGATGCATTGTTTAGATTACACAGCACAACATGCCGGTATTACGCTATTGTATAACTAGTGCGCCGTAATTGTGTCCTGTTAAAACATTTATTTGCTAAAAATACTCCTAAGGGGTTCTCTTAACAAAGTTCCTGATGTTTGTACCAAAACTGACGTCACTACACCAATGCAGTTAAGCGCAAACATTTGTTAATTTTAGGTATACAGTAAACTATTTGCACCAATAGTTTCCAACTACACCATGAAGTTGAGCACTAGAGTTGCCAACTAAATGTCAACAAGACAACATTCACCGAGACTCCCACGAGAACAACAACCATATTTTGTTAGCAAAGGCCTGATTTTAACAAATAAAGACTTCATAACTACATAACTTCCTTATCATTTTAATTGCACACATAATTACCTACATTTATAATAATCATGTCAATATTGTACTTTTCGAAAGAATAAATAATTCGAATCGGTCATTTAAAAACAAAACAAAGAAAGGCGTGAGCGAAGGTGGATTAAGGGAAAGTATCGGATAAAATATATTAATTGCACAAGAAACGACTTAGTGAATGTTATGCTAAGCCCCAACTTTCCTCCAGATTTGGGGCAAATCGAACCTTTTAGAAATATGAGCGTGTTAAAGACACATTTTTACACTAATTCCAAGTTAAGGTCTCATTGGGCTGTTTTGAAAATAGAAGTGTGTCAAGGAAAATACGTTTGTGCTTGCCTAAATGGAAGTTGGTAACGGGATTAGATACAATCAATATAGGACTATTTAGATACCACCCTCAAAAAGGATTTATACACAGATTAACAATACGGCCTTGTGTAGATTTGCCAAAGACGAAACCGACGACACAACTAAATTTGTAATAACCTTAATGTGTACAATTTTAAAAACGAGTGGAAATTTTTCGATTTTGAAGAAATATAGATAGAATAAACATTTTCTTTAAAAAAAAAAATAATAATGAGGATGAAAAATAAATTTTAAAGTAAAAATCCGTGTGATAATTTTTTCTTGTTGGTGTAAAATGTTTCATATAGAGTAATAGGAATAAATTAAATTATAAGAAATAAATAATGAATATCTAAGACATGAAAAAAAAAGAATTTGTGGAATTTATGAGAAATTTTATTATTAGTTACATAATAAAATATAAAATTTAAATTTTTCTTGCATTAGTGCTAATGATTTTTAATTGTGGAATGAAAATCGTAAAACCTAGGCAATGGTTTTCAGCCTATAGAATTCTGCGGATCACTAAACCGAAAATTAATTCATGTGTTCAAAAATATAAAATAAAATATTACATGGTGAAGACTGAAAACCTTTTTATATTACAATATGATTCTTTTTTTATATAAGAAAGAGATCATCTGGAGGTTTTATTTTACCTTCGTAACCGTTCTGCGGATCACTAAACCGAAAATTAATTCATGTGCCCCCACTCTCCATTTGGTGCAAAGAAAAATATATGAAATTTAAGAAATTTGAATGTGCATTTGCATGTTGAAATAAGCAAACATTAAAACGTTAGGAAAGATAATTAAATAGAATAGTTATATCAATAAATCCTCACAATAAAATGTTGTGCCCGATTCTCTCGCGGTTCACCTGTTATTCGTATGACACTGGATCTTGATGATTTGATGGAGATAAGGAGCTCCCTTCCACTCGTACACGAAGGTCTTGTAGTGCGGGTAGTTTTCTTTCTTCATCAGCTCAGGAAGATCGCTCTCAGTCAGAACATAGAGTCCTGTTTCCCTCATCATCTTGGCTCTCAGTGCTTCATAGGCAGTACAGGCAAGCAGATGCTCATGCTTGCCCTCTATAGATGCATATCTCAAGATACCCACAACTACTCCTTTATAAATGGTCAATGTTGCTGGGTATCTGAGGCCCCCTTAAGAGTATGGTTTGAGCCTTCAACTTGATGGCAGCCATCTTCAACTTCTTCTCACACCACGCTACTATCAGGTTGGCGCAACGACCATCTTCATCTTTTAATCTGGCTCTGCTGTTCGACACTACTACTACAGCTCAGGTCATCTACAAAAGCTGTGGCAGGGAACCGCTCCTCTCCAAGTACCCCCAACAACTCGTAAAAGACCAATTTCCACAGAGCAGGACCAAGGAGCCCTGTGGGCAACCTCTTTCCGTGGTATCTTCTATTTCATAGAATTTTCCTCTGTTCTCAAGGTAACTTCTTAGGAGGTCGTACAAGTTTCTCGGGGTATCTTATTTTTGCAATTGTTGGAGTACGCTCGGCCACCACACACTATCAAAGGCGGAAGATATAATGAACAGGAGGATCATAATATACAGCTCCGCCCTCTCTTCAACGTCACGGCGCACTCTCAGCAAGGGGTCTGCGCTTGTTTACCAACCCAGAGGTTGTGAGTTCGAGTTCCCGGTCCTACTCGAGTTTTTCTTTTAGCATAACATTATACAATACTCATTCACAGCCTCCCTCCGGGCATTTGTGAGGCCCGTTAGCCTATGGGTGGCACTCAAAAAATAGACGTGGGAGTGACGAACCCCTATGAAAAAAACACGTCAAGAAACGCGCGATGTATTTCCTTAGTACATCGCGCGCGGCCTTGAACGTCCATGGTCTGCCGTGCCAATAAAAAAAATATAAAATAAAATATTACATGGTCAAGACTGAAAACCTTTTTATATTACAATATGATTCTTTTTTTATATAAGAAAGAGATCATCTGGAGGTTTTATTTTACCTTCCTAACAGCAGTTATTTTTTGGTCCAGACATTTCCCCTTCCAACGTCAAAGCACCACAGAATCCACATTCATTTTTTAAATTGCCGTTGTTCAAATATTCAACTTGTCCAGCTTATATTTGAGTGCTATAGTCTTAATATTTTCATTCTACGTTATATTGTGCTTCCTTTTCTTTTCCATCTGTTCATGCTTTAACTTTTCAACTCGCTGTCAAGTTCAAAGTTTTTTTAGCTGTTAAGGCTTTAAGTTTTCAACTCGCCGTCTAGTTCGAAGTTTTTTTAGCTGTTCAAACTGTTCAATTCGCAGAGTGCAAAATAAAATATTACATGGTGATCAGTAAAAATGTTTTTTTAGATAATAGAGAGATATTAATTTATTTTTCCTCATTCATATATAATTTTTTTATTTTACGATATTATGTTTATACCCAAGCTGGAAGCATTAGAAATTGGTACTAAATTTCCGTTAAAATAAATCATTATTATCACGTTAATTAATAATTAATTAAGTGGTAAAATGTAATAATCCTAAATTTTGTTAGTGATTATATTCTAAACTAAATAAGCGTCTATATTTGAATATATTAGTAGTTTTTTTTTAATTTAAACAGTTATAAAAATATTTTATAAATAAATGATAATTTCAACCAACGTGTACCAAGGAAAGCACGTGTTTAAAAGAGATATGCGATTTTTTGCGAATTCTGTTTGAATCCAAAGATATTCCAATAAACCGTCTTGAGAATACTTGAAACTGAACTCATCAAAGAAAGTATTCAAGAAAATCTCATTAGATTTATTAAAAAGTAATTATCTGAATATTATAAGCGAGAAACGTTAGAAAGGATACTTGAGGAATGTTGAGCTCTTTTACAAGAAATCAAAAACTCAGTTTTAAACATTCTTACGCTGATTAAAAACTTTTCCAATATTATTAATTTGTCTTTTCTCTCTAAGATGATCGAATGATATATTACTTAAAAATATATAAAGAACTATCTTTAGACTTTGAAGCACGCATCTTTTATCTCAAATTCTCCGAACGCAGGTGAATAAAATAATTCATTCATCTAACTGTTTAATGATTTCAACTCTATTGTTATAAATTGTCCTTTTTAGTTAAAAATATCTTTTCTGATTTTTTTTAATGTGTGGTGAAGGAGAAATTAAAAAATACTTCACGTGGGCCATACGTTGAAATATTTTACTAAAAAAAAAAATTCAGATAATTGAATCATAATTTCCAGTTAGCATGGAAAATACCTGAATATACTCAAAACCGAGGGAAGGAATGGATAACTGGGATGAAAAGATGAAAATAAAACGAGAAGCAGTAAATGGATGAGAATGACGATGTATAAATTTATCTAAAAATAAATAATTATCTATAAACCTTTAAAAAATCACTTAATTGAATGTAAACATGGAAATTTAACACGATATTCTCTAAACAGACGAAAGAAATGGATAACTGGACTGAAAAGATAAAAATGAAATAGAAAAAACAGTTAATGAAGGGGAACGAAGATTTTTTAATTTATCCGAAAAAAAATTAATTGACCAAAAATCTAAATGAAATAACTGTATCATATATAAAAATAGAATATTCCAGACTGATCATAAAGTTATAAAAAAGAATTTTTTTTTATTGGAATTTTAAACTATCCATATATATATACATAAAATTTATAAGCAAAAATTGCTCAAGCTCTCAAACTTACACAAAGTCCATAGACACTATACACTACCTTGGAATGACATTTGAACGAAGAATGGCATGATGCCCTAATATCAACAAAAAGAGATCCTAAATCAAAGGACTAAAGCCTTTTTTTTAGTAATGTTACTATGAGCAGAAGAAATTAATTATAAAAAATATAATGAACTGATAAACTTCTGAAATAAAAATAATATAAAAGATAATTTCTTCACGTTCTAGAACTGGATGCAGTAAAATCTACTGAAATATTTTTACTCAGAACTAAACTCGTCTCTAAACATAATCTATTTATTTATTCTATACAAACTGCAGCGAGCCTGCAAAATGTTTGTTTATTCTCCATGCTGCTAGCACCGGACAAATATTTATAACACGTCTACGTCACAATATTTGTTAAATTTAAAGTCAACTGTAATCAATTTACAGTTACTAAATATAAAAATTTTATAGAGATTCTAACAAAACTAGAGGATGATTGTTTATAATTAAAAAAATAATAACGGCTTGTAAAAAATTATTATTATTTTAGTAACAAGTATTAAAAAAAAAATTAAAGTGCTGTGCGCGCATCACCGAACTTTCATTTACTGCCCTATTTTTAGATGAAATTAGTCTTGTAAGTTTCAAAATATTTTATTTCTTATTACTTTATGAACTCTTGATGTGTTTTATTTCTTATATTCAGGATAAAAATATGTTTCATGTATAAGTGAAAATAAAATCTGACATTTGACATAAAAACCATGGAAGTTGGAAAATTCTTAATTATTAAACTTTTGAAACTGATGTTTATTCATAGCTTATTACTACTAGATG
>NW_027110423.1:210540-211779 GCF_000696795.3 Halyomorpha halys
TTCTAACAAAACTAGAGGATGATTGTTTATAATTAAAAAAATAATAACGGCTTGTACAAAATTATTATTATTTTAGTAACAAGTATTAAAAAAAATTAAAGTGCTGTGCGCGCATCACCCAACTTTCATTTACTGCCCTATTTTTAGATGAAATTAGTCTTGTCTGTTTCAAAACATTTTATTTCTTATTATTTTATGAACGCTTAATGTGTTTTATTTCTTATATTCAGGATAAAAATATATTTCATGTATAAGTGAAAATAAAATCTGACATTTGACATAAAAACCATGAAAGTTGGAAAATTCTTAATTATTAAACTTTTGAAACTGATGTTTATTCATAGCTTATTACTACTAGATGATTATTTAAAAAAAAATAAAAGAACTTAAATATTACTTTATGTCAGCCCTAAATAAAAAATAGAAATTTTAGGACTTGATTTTTTTTTTTTTTAAATAAACAACCTTTATGTTACAGTTGCTATTAAAATTCGTTTTTTCGAGGTAGGAATAATGAATATCAAATATGTGCCTGCCAATAATATATACAACAGTTTAACGAATGATAAGAAAACCGAGTAAGTACGAATGCGATCGGAAAAGACCGGTAGCTCGACTTCTTTCGGTCCCATTTCCAGTCTCTATTTTTCCTTTAATTATTTCAATACTTTTTTATTATTTCGTATTTACCTATTTTCTATCACTTTTAACAATGAGAATTAACTATTTATATCAGATAAACAAAACTAAAGGTACTTCATAGTTGTTTTGATTGTTGTCAGACATGTTTTGAAAATTCGACAATTAAACCTTGTTAAACTATTTCAGTTACAGTTGCTTTATGTTACAGTTGCTATTAAAATTCTTTTTTTCGAGGTAGGAATAATGAATATCAAATATGTGCCTGCCAATAATACAACAGTTTAACGAATGATAAGAAAACCGAGTAAATACGAATGTGAACGAGAAAGACCGATAGCTCCACTTCTTTCGGTTCCATTTCTAGTCTCTATTTTTCCTTTATTTATTTCAATAATTCATTAGTATTTCGTATTTACCCATTTTCTATCACTTTTAACAATTAGAATTAACTATTTATATCAGATAAACAAAATTAAAGGTACTTCATAGTTGTTTTGATTGTTGTCAGACATGTTTTGAAAATTCGACAATTAAACCTTGTTAAACTATTTCAGTTAGGATAACTGTCAAGTTCAAAGTTTTTTTAGCTGTTAAGGC
>NW_027110423.1:213077-215391 GCF_000696795.3 Halyomorpha halys
TCATTTATATATTTAAATTGTTTTTAAAATAATTTTTTTATTTAAACAGAAAAAATAATATCAAAGATAATCCGAACCGAATGTTGTCATTATCAGTCAAATAACATTAAAATCAATGTATAATAATCATAATTATTACTATCGTTCTTGAAAAGATTAACAACGAGAATTCTATTTATTGTAAGAATTGCCATCCGTATTTCATTAGCGGTTTGAAGGGTTGGAAATTTTATCCACATGAGATGGTTGGTGAAGTGGCTGTGGCTTGAGCATCAGCGAACCTACCTGAGTCGAGTACCTGCGGTCAGTCTACTATTTCAACTCTATCAGGTAACGTTCTACTATTGAAACTGTCCTTTTCACCTTTATTAATTAGGTTAGAATCTCACTTAAGTATCTCCTGAGTGCTATGGTTAAAGTTTCACTTATACGTTTCATTGTTCTTCAAATATATCAAATTAAATAATTCATAAAACACATTATAATAGACTACACAGATGAACCATTAGAGCCATGAAGCAATAAATTTTAATCCTTTAAATTTCGCTAGGTATTAAGCATACCGATAATCTTGAGATACAGAGTGATTTTTTTTGTTTTAAATTCACACTATAGTGAGATATATGCTATTTATTCTCAGTTAATCAATTTAAGTTAATAGGTCAACAATTTCTATATTAAATACAAATTCATCTTTTGTATGTTAGTGCCCACTAAGTTTGATAATAGTGTGAAAGAAATAATGCTGAAACTTGTCAACTATGAGAAAAATTTACTTATATATATTTTTACTGTTGGTTAATCCAGGAAGGGAGTTTAGCGAGGCTCTATTATAAATAATATTGCGTTATGCGAAAAGGGGCTTTCGGGCCGAGTTATGGTTCTCAATAGAAACTCATTCATATGCTTCGGGGAGAGCTATGAAGCCAATGAAGAAGAAGTTATCAAAAGGTAACAAACCTCCCGATACCCATGTATGGGTAGTCGGCCGGAATTAGGGATAAGATGGAGTTAAACACTTGGAGCTAAGGAGTTGAAGAAGGATCATTGAAAAAAGGCCTCAGGTCAGATCATGGATATCACTGCTTAAATTTCACCACCTGCCACAGCACACATTACCTCAGCACTCCACCCACCCAGCCAGCTATTCATATATAATGTAAAGATATTTTAAAGCAAGGCATTCAATCTGAATCATAATTATTGTATTTCATTACTCATGGGTATGTTCAATTGTTAATAAGTACTTTGAGAATAAAATAAGAGTTAAGCCTTATACTGCCCAATACTACTCCCCAATACTACTCCCCAATATATTATATATCCAATGGTAATAGTATTTTATGAATATAACTAATTGGTAACTGTTAAACACGCTAAATAACTGAAAAATTAATCCAATGGTAATACTTTTTTAGGACTCAACTAATTCGAATTAAGATAATTAATTTCGGATGATGACCTTCAGTAATTATCTTGGCATCCCTTAGACACCAGGTATGAAACATAGCACATGTCAAACAAAATATTGTTAATTAAAAAATTGGAAATTTCACCTCATTATTATTACCTAATTTAATTTAATTGTTATTATTTTATTTTTTTTTTACTCAGCCTAAAGAATTTAATTCTAACAGTTCTAAATTCAATTTATCCTAGGAATTAAATACGTTACACAAAAGACCTTTTGCCAAAAAAAAAAAAATGTCTTATAGCTGCAAAAAATATGTCATAATTACAATGTTATGCAACAAAAGCATAAAAAAGTAATCCAATGATAATAGTTTTTAGGACTCGACTAATTAGAATTAATATCAATAATATAATATATAAATAAAGTTTTGTTGAGACTGTAAACAATTGAGTGAGAAGTTATATATTAGCACAATTGCTAATTTTTTTTTTCAGAATCCCGTTATCTCATATTTTGTTATGTATTTAATAAAGCTCATTTTACTTTTAGTATTGTGTGTATGAAAAATTTTAAGCCTGTCTCACAATATGAGAATGTAAATTTTTTTTAAAAAGAAATATTTTGCCGATTCTTAACGTGTCGGGATTGATTAAAAATGTCTTGAGCAATTAGGAATTACATTTTAAGGACGTTTTTCGGTTACACCGGATTCCCATAAAAAAAAAAAAAATATATTTCTCATGAAAAAAAAGTCAGTAGCTCCCATCCTTAGTAACGAAATTTTCTGCCTGATAAAAACAAGCACTAGACTTAAAAAGAAAAAAAGAATAATACTACAAACTAAATTTGGATATTGTTTTTTCCAATATATCAAATTTATGTAAAATAGAGCTACCGTCT